>NW_027457583.1:985000-1067082 GCF_050624435.1 Tenrec ecaudatus | reverse complement strand
CTGTGGGGGCACCGAACCCTGACCACAAAGTCCACCGTTGGCATTCCCCGGGGACTTTGATGCTCCGGTTTCTTACTCTTCCGCTGCACTCTCTTAGTGTCATGCATCGAAGTGGCAGGATCAGTTCGGGCGCAGTTCCCACACTGTGTGTCCAGTGTTGTCCCCTCTAAGGCTATGGGTCTTTGAGGGACGTTTCTCATCGTGGGGCTGCCCATGTGGTCTTCTCTGTGGATTGGCTTCTCTGATTGGGAACATCATCCTCAAGGTGTATTGGGCCAGGGTGTGCTCCATTCTCCCCTCCTCCCCCTTGTTCTGCCCTGTGTTCTCTGATCAGATATGTCCCTCCCCGCGAGCTGCAGATCCGGTGCCATCCTGTGAAATACAATCTTTTGGGGCTGCAAGGATGTGGGGGTGGGGGGGTGGGTATCAGCTCAGATCTTTTGAGAGTCCAGGAGATATTGACTGCTCGATGGGCACAGTTCTGTGGGGCACCGTGCTCTTGGTCCAGACGCTGGTTGTGAATATGACTTTGTTGTTAACCAGTTGTGTGTCTCTGGGTCAACTCCCGTGTGTTTTTGAGTGAGTTTTCTAATCTGCAAAGTAAATGTACAGGATTATCCAGACTCCCATGTCAGCAAGTTATCGAGAGGGGTTAATCAGAGACTGTTTCATATAGTGTGTACCTGCGCGCCGCATTCTAGACCTGCGATGGCAATTATGAGCTCAGGATAGAGATGGTGTCCAGCAGGTAACATACGTGGCTCCACATTGAAACAGGAAGCCCACTGTGGAGATTTGGTCCTTCCGTTGATGGCCACCGGCCACCTAGTCTTCTCCTGCTATAACTGCTTCACTGGCTCAGCAGCTGAGCCAGAAGCCAGTGATATCATAACCAGGTGGCTAACTGGGCCAAAGGGCTGATAGATATTTGTTATTTTGTTGTCTTGGGAAACCCACCTACCCTCCATGCAAACCTTCCGGTGTGAGTTATCTGTGGAAGGAATCATAGGCTCACAGTAATTCACATCTTTCTTCTTGAAAATGTGCCCATATTCCTTTCTGAACCTGACAAGGTGGCCCCTGTGTCCACCAAGAAATTTACTGCCTGGCCTCCTACTTGGAGAGTTAGCCTGGGCTTTTGGCGGCGAAGTGAAACAGAGCCCTGACCCCTTCATTGAGCTTCTTCAAGCATTATTGTCTCTTGCTTGGGTCTTTCTACGTGCAGATGAGGCCCATCCACTCTAGTGGAGGGTCGTGCACCTCTCCTGGGGTTTTCAAGGCACTGATTTTTCCAGTGTCCTTCTTTCCTGCAGTAGGCACATTGGTCCTTCCCCATGGCTTGGCGGTGCCCACAGGTTAGTCTCTCCGTGAGTGGGCCATGCTCTCCTTTTCCTGAGTCTCTGGGGTATCTCATGGCAATTACGATTATTTTAGCTAGCTTCTTTGTCTCTGTCGTGCTAGGGTCATCTCTGTTGTTATACACTCAATGAGCCACTTGTACCAAATCGCTAAGATTTTTCCCTTCAAACCCTTCCCACTTCTTTGTCATGTCTGAGGCAGACTGACTGAGTAATAAAGGCAATACTTAATGCCCTCCTGTTTTCAGTGCCTCCGGGCCGTTAGGGGTATAATGCCCGTAGGCTTCCCTCAGCCACTCTAAAAAGGCAGGCGGATATTCTCTTATAGGAACCTGAAAATTCTCACTGACCTTAGATAAATTCATAGGTTTCCTAGCTCTTCTGCAGAGGGTCATGTAAGAGCAATGGTTGATACCTGGTAAAGTCCTCCGGGCCTTGCTAGGAATTGAGATCCCACATTGTTGGTGTAGTGGCCAAAAGAGTTTCTCTCAAGTGGGGAGTGCCCACTCGCTGACCATCAGGTTCACTGACTGCTTACTGGGCCTCTGTCTGGAAGGGCTACCCTCCTCCGTTGTGAACAGCACCTGGAGAAGTTGTTGGCAAGCATTCCAGGTGGGCTGATGAGTATGGAAGTCATACCAGTACTAGTGTGTGTGGGGGGCTGCTTGTTAGGGGTGGGGGTGAGTTTGGGGGGCCGGTGGGGGAGGGAGTGACTCAATAAGGGCCTGTTAGAAGTTTTCTATTTCTGGACCCTAGAAACCTTATAGGGCGGGGGGTTGAAAGAAAGGGTTTGAAGCCAGCTCTCCCACTTCCAGAGTTCTCCTGCAAAATGGGATAAAGACGATTAGGGGAGAGTGATGGGGAGGGGAGGGGAGGGGAGGGGGAGGGATGGGGGAGGGGAGGGGTGAGGGAGGGGAGGGGTGGGGGAGGGCGATGGGGAGGGATGGCCTCCACCTATGTGGTTTTGGGAACTTGGACCGTTTGTTTTTCCGGTCCTTCCATGTTTCCTGAAACCTTGGAAACAAGGGCCCTTTCTTTGCGGGAGGGAGTAAGTCTTTTATATTTGCAGGCTTCTTAGTGGCAATGTCAGCCCACACTTGAAGTAACGGGATCAGATCGGGATATCCTGGTTCCCTTTAACCATAACTATGAACTCTTAGTAACAGGGGATGGGAAAACTAGTCTTGCGTGGGTCAATCAGGGACTCCTTCTGCCCCATCACTTTTAAACAAATTGTAGAGTCTCCAAGCTTTTGGGTTGAAACCACATCCTCTTGGTGAATGCCGAGAGCAGGGGTCCTCAAACTACAACCTGTGGGCCACATGCAGACAGCCGAGGACGTTGATCCTTTCTGCCGGGTGTATGTGCCCCATTTATTTTTTTTTTGAACTTCAAATCAAGATGTGCAGTGTGCACATGAATTTGTTCGTAATATTTGTTTTTTTAAACTATAGTCTTTCCTTCAAAAGGCCTGAGGGATAGTGAACTGGCCCCCTGGGTAAACAGTTTAAGGACCCCTGCCCTAAGGTATCCTGGACTTAGGGGTTATTAATCTCCCAGCCCTGAAACATCCCTGAACATTCTACCCATTGTAGGAGGCACCGTGGGAATTTGGACCCCGGGTAATTTACAAGCCTTTACTCCAATTGAACCCAAGAAAATTCAAAATGAATTAGGCAGTTACTCTATTTTGGTCACTTTTGACTCGTCCTGCACTAGCCCATTATTTCCATTTAACTCTATAACGCGAAGCATGATGTTTTCATAACATTAAAAAATGTATATATTAATACATATATATATATTTATAACTATGAAAGTCCACAACAAAAAGAAAATTTTTTCCCAAAATTAAAATTGAAGCGTTATAGGGTTAAAAAGAAGGATGGGTCTTATCAGCGGTTCCAAGACCTTAGCATCATAAATGAATCAGTGATCCGACTGCACCTAGTAGTGCCCAAACCTGTGCCCTCCTAGGGGAAAGTGTGAATGCTTTTATCCCTCTTCCTGTACTTCCAATGAACAAACACACATGTCTGGTAATCCTAAGATTATTTTTGTTTCCTGTGACACTCACCTAATTTCAAGGCCACTGCCACCTCACAAGCTTAGCCTTGTCGTAGTCAAACTGTTCACCTTTTAGACTGTTTGTTTTTCTCAGAAGTTATCGGGTGATTAAAGCTTCTGAACCAAGTGTGCCAGGTCCACGACTACCATCTCCTGGACCACCTCAACCTTATCCATCCTGGATAAAGTTGCCCTCAATGAACAACCCCTCCCAGCAGTGTAGGAAGGGTATGGACCCAAAGCCCAACCTCGCCCCTTTTGCCAGCAGGAAGCAGCTAGAGATGTCGTCGCCCAGTACCCCCAAAGATTTGGGTCCATATCTCTTCAGGGGGGCAAATGTTAGGTAGCTATACTAGGGACTGGGGCATCCGTTATGCATGCCCATAGGGCCAAGATAAGAGCCCAGTTAGGAGAGGCACCCTGTGCATGCTCAGAGGTCCAGATTTCTGGCCATGAAGGGGAGGTCACCTGGGTGGTTCCTGTACCTGGATTGACCAATCTAGGCCATGTAAATTCAATTCAGCCACTGGGGTCGGCCAGACTTGCCCACCACGCCTCCCTAACGCTCATAAAACTCTCTTGAGTGCAGACCAGGCTTCGGCATGATTTCTCTCTCACTCAGGAAGGCTCTTTGGAGGCAGCTGTGCTGCACATGAGTGGCTGGTGGATACTGTTCAGATGCATGGCTTTCTGCTTGCAAGGGTTTTTGTCTCAGCTGACTGTAAGGGAGGAGGTAGTACGTCTGGATCACAGAGTATCCATGTCCACAAACGAGGCTGCTCATTCCACAGTCCTGGAAGTGCTTTATGAAAACCCTCTGCTTTGCAATGTCACTCCTTGTAGATTAGAGTGGGAGGGGCTGGGACCAAGGTATGCTGCCTCTTACTCCCAGTTGCAGGTTTCTGGATGCTGATTGTATCTCTTACAGCATCAGTTAGTGGGCTTGTTGTCTGCCTCAGGCTTTGTTCACGGAGATCCTCCAGCTAGTTGGTGGTGTGTGCGCATGAGCAGAGGCTTCCTGCCAATCCCCCATGAGTAGTA
This sequence comes from Tenrec ecaudatus, assembly GCF_050624435.1. Taxonomy (NCBI): domain Eukaryota; kingdom Metazoa; phylum Chordata; class Mammalia; order Afrosoricida; family Tenrecidae; genus Tenrec; species Tenrec ecaudatus. The sequence goes on along the minus strand of NW_027457583.1, from coordinate 1,062,616 downwards.
GAGCTCCCATGGTGTGGACTCCATGAAAGCCTTGCCCCAGGCAGCATGCTTACAAAGGAGGGTGGGCCCTGCAGGACAGAGGACCATTCCCCCTGTGGAATGGCCTCAGAGATCCACCTCCCTCTCTGGCCAGCTGCTGGGGCTGTGGGTCCTAAGCATCATGGCTGACTCAGTAATAGACACAGGGTGAGGCGACTCCAGTAGCTGTTTTGACTGGTCTAATCCAGCCTGAGATCATCCTTGCATGAGCCCTCTGCCAAGATTATTTTTGTTTCTTTTATGATCTTTTCATTAGTGGCTCCTACAACACTAACCACAATCCATAAATACATCATCTGTTTGAAGCCCATCTGTACATTAATTGCCCTCCTTATTCACAAAATATCCACTCTCCACCCAAGCCCCTGGCCTCAGCTCCTCATTTTTCCCCCCTCAATGCCCGCCACCCATCCCTCATCAATCCTTGGAAATGTACTAATTCTTTTGTCATATTTTCACCCACCTTTCTTTTGAGGTCAATGAAGATCCTTGTAATCGGTTCCCACTTTCCATCCTGCCCTTCCTCCACCCTCCCAGTATCTCCACTCATAACACTGGTAAAGGGCCCATCCACTCTGGATTCCCCGTGTTTGAAATTCCTATCGGTACTAGAATACCTTCTCTAGTTTGGCCAGATTAGTATGGTAGAACTGGGATCATGATATTCGGGCAAGAGAAAGCATTAAGAACTAGAGGAAAGTTGTGTTTCATCTTTGCTGTCTCATACCCTGTATTCTTTAATCTCCACTCTGAGATCCTTCTGTAAGGGGATGTCCAGTGCACTGCAAATAGGTTTTGGGTCTATACCCGGCAGTCCCCTCTCATTCTCCATGATAAGATTTTTTTGTTCTCATGATGCCTGTTGCCTTATCCCTTTATAACTTTGTGATCACACAGGGTGGTATGCTTTCTCCATGTGGGCTCTGTTGCTTCAGAGCCAGATGGCTGTTTCTTTACCCTCAGGCCTTTAAGACCCCACACGCTATATCTTTAGGTAGCTGGACACCATCGGCTTTCTTCACCACATTTGCTTATGCAGCCGCTTTGTGGTCAGTGATTGTGTAGGGAAGGTGAGCATCTTAGAATGCCAATTTAATAGAACAGTGTTATTGCAATGAGGGAGTCCTTGAGCGGAGGCCCTATGTCCATCTGCTACCTTAATACTAAATCTATAAACATATGGACATAGATCTATTTCCCCATGCCCCTTTGTAAATATATGTACATATGTACATGCCTTTATTTAGACGTCTATAACTGGCCCTTGCTTCCCAGCTCACTCTTCTATACTCTTTGATTTTCCTCTTGTGCCCACTGACATGCTCAGTCTTCCTTTGGGTTTCAGTAATTCCTCTTGGTTACATTACCTTTGATCACGCCCTACCAGGCCTCCTACATCCCCCTCACTACCGTTTTCCATCACTTGTTGTACCCTTGTCTCTGGGTTTCTTTACACCACTTCCTTTCCCCCCACCGTGCTCACTCCCATGCCCAATGGAAAGGGCCGGTCACATGTTTACTCCTCCAGATTGTTCATCCAGCCTCTCTTAATTAGACAGACCTGTAAAGGTAATAACATGCACAAAACAAGACTGAGCTAAACCAAGCAGCAAAAAGAAAAACAAACAAACAAAAATGAAAACAAAACCCAACCCAAATCCAATGACACTAAAAGAAAACAACACTAACCAGAAAGAAAAGTACAAGGACTGTGTGGTGAACTTTAGGAGTGTTTTCCAGTCCAGTCTGTGGGGGCACCGAACCCTGACCACAAAGTCCACCTTTGGCATTCCCCGGGGACTTTGATGCTCCGTTTTCTTACTCTTCCGCTGCACTCTCTTAGTGTCATGCATCGAAGTGGCAGGATCAGTTCGGGCGCAGTTCCCACACTGTGTGTCCAGTGTTGTCCCCTCTAAGGCTATGGGTCTTTGAGGGACGTTTCTCATCGTGGGGCTGCCCATGTGGTCTTCTCTGTGGATTGGCTTCTCTGATTGGGAACATCATCCTCAAGGTGTATTGGCCCAGGGTGTGCTCCATTCTCCCCTCCTCCCCCTTGTTCTGCCCTGTGTTCTCTGATCAGATATGTCCCTCTCCGCGAGCTGCAGATCCGGTGCCATCCTGTGAAATACAATCTTTTGGGGCTGCAAGGATGTGGGGGTGGGGGGGTGGGTATCAGCTCAGATCTTTTGAGAGTCCAGGAGATATTGACTGCTCGATGGGCACAGTTCTGTGGGGCACCGTGCTCTTGGTCCAGACGCTGGTTGTGAATATGACTTTGTTGTTAACCAGTTGTGTGTCTCTGGGTCAACTCCCGTGTGTTTTTGAGTGAGTTTTCTAATCTGCAAAGTAAATGTACAGGATTATCCAGACTCCCATGTCAGCAAGTTATCGAGAGGGGTTAATCAGAGACTGTTTCATATAGTGTGTACCTGCGCGCCGCATTCTAGACCTGCGATGGCAATTATGAGCTCAGGATAGAGATGGTGTCCAGCAGGTAACATACGTGGCTCCATATTGAAACAGGAAGCCCACTGTGGAGATTTGGTCCTTCCGTTGATGGCCACTGGCCACCTAGTCTTCTCCTGCTATAACTGCTTCACTGGCTCAGCAGCTGAGCCAGAAGCCAGTGATATCATAACCAGGTGGCTAACTGGGCCAAAAGGCTGATAGATATTTGTTATTTTGTTGTCTTGGGAAACCCACCTACCCTCCATGCAAACCTTCCGGTGTGAGTTATCTGTGGAAGGAATCATAGGCTCACAGTAATTCACATCTTTCTTCTTGAAAATGTGCCCATATTCCTTTCTGAACCTGACAAGGTGGCCCCTGTGTCCACCAAGAAATTTACTGCCTGGCCTCCTACTTGGAGAGTTAGCCTGGGCTTTTGGCGGCGAAGTGAAACAGAGCCCTGACCCCTTCATTGAGCTTCTTCAAGCATTATTGTCTCTTGCTTGGGTCTTTCTACGTGCAGATGAGGCCCATCCACTCTAGTGGAGGGTCGTGCACCTCTCCTGGGGTTTTCAAGGCACTGATTTTTCCAGTGTCCTTCTTTCCTGCAGTAGGCACATTGGTCCTTCCCCATGGCTTGGCGGTGCCCACAGGTTAGTCTCTCCGTGAGTGGGCCATGCTCTCCTTTTCCTGAGTCTCTGGGGTATCTCATGGCAATTACGATTATTTTAGCTAGCTTCTTTGTCTCTGTCGTGCTAGGGTCATCTCTGTTGTTATACACTCAATGAGCCACTTGTACCAAATCGCTAAGATTTTTCCCTTCAAACCCTTCCCACTTCTTTGTCATGTCTGAGGCAGACTGACTGAGTAATAAAGGCAATACTTAATGCCCTCCTGTTTTCAGTGCCTCCGGGCCGTTAGGGGTATAAAGCCCGTAGGCTTCCCTCAGCCACTCTAGAAAGGCAGGCGGATATTCTCTTATAGGAACCTGAAAATTCTCACTGACCTTAGATAAATTCATAGGTTTCCTAGCTCTTCTGCAGAGGGTCATGTAAGAGCAATGGTTGATACCTGGTAAAGTCCTCCGGGCCTTGCTAGGAATTGAGATCCCACATTGTTGGTGTAGTGGCCAAAAGAGTTTCTCTCAAGTGGGGAGTGCCCGCTCGCTGACCATCAGGTTCACTGACTGCTTACTGGGCCTCTGTCTGGAAGGGCTACCCTCCTCCGTTGTGAACAGCACCTGGAGAAGTTGTTGGCAAGCATTCCAGGTGGGCTGATGAGTATGGAAGTCATACCAGTACTAGTGTGTGTGGGGGGCTGCTTGTTAGGGGTGGGGGTGAGTTTGGGGGGCCGGTGGGGGAGGGAGTGACTCAATAAGGGCCTGTTAGAAGTTTTCTATTTCTGGACCCTAGAAACCTTATAGGGCGGGGGGTTGAAAGAAAGGGTTTGAAGCCAGCTCTCCCACTCCCAGAGTTCTCCTGCAAAATGGGATAAAGACGATTAGGGGAGAGTGATGGGGAGGGGAGGGGAGGGGAGGGGGAGGGATGGGGGAGGGGAGGGGTGATGGAGTGGAGGGGTGGGGGAGGGCGATGGGGAGGGATGGCCTCCACCTATGTGGTTTTGGGAACTTGGACCGTTTGTTTTTCCGGTCCTTCCATGTTTCCTGAAACCTTGGAAACAAGGGCCCTTTCTTTGCGGGAGGGAGTAAGTCTTTTATATTTGCAGGCTTCTTAGTGGCAATGTCAGCCCACACTTGAAGTAACGGGATCAGATCGGGATATCCTGGTTCCCTTTAACCATAACTATGAACTCTTAGTAACAGGGGATGGGAAAACTAGTCTTGCGTGGGTCAATCAGGGACTCCTTCTGCCCCATCACTTTTAAACAAATTGTAGAGTCTCCAAGCTTTTGGGTTGAAACCACATCCTCTTGGTGAATGCCGAGAGCAGGGGTCCTCAAACTACAACCTGTGGGCCACATGCAGACAGCCGAGGACGTTGATCCTGTCTGCCGGGTGTATGTGCCCCATTTATTTTTTTTTTGAACTTCAAATCAAGATGTGCAGTGTGCACATGAATTTGTTCGTAATATTTGTTTTTTTAAACTATAGTCTTTCCTTCAAAAGGCCTGAGGGATAGTGAACTGGCCCCCTGGGTAAACAGTTTAAGGACCCCTGCCCTAAGGTATCCTGGACTTAGGGGTTATTAATCTCCCAGCCCTGAAACATCCCTGAACATTCTACCCATTGTAGGAGGCACCATGGGAATTTGGACCCCGGGTAATTTACAAGCCTTTACTCCAATTGAACCCAAGAAAATTCAAAATGAATTAGGCAGTTACTCTATTTTGGTCACTTTTGACTCGTCCTGCACTAGCCCATTATTTCCATTTAACTCTATAACGCGAAGCATGATGTTTTCATAACATTAAAAAATGTATATATTAATACATATATATATATTTATAACTAGGAAGTCCACAACAAAAAGAAAATTTTTTCCCAAAATTAAAATTGAAGCGTTATAGGGTTAAAAAGAAGGATGGGTCTTATCAGCGGGTCCAAGACCTTAGCATCATAAATGAATCAGTGATCCGACTGCACCTAGTAGTGCCCAAACCTGTGCCCTCCTAGGGGAAAGTGTGAATGCTTTTATCCCTCTTCCTGTACTTCCAATGAACAAACACACATGTCTGGTAATCCTAAGATTATTTTTGTTTCCTGTGACACTCACCTAATTTCAAGGCCACTGCCACCTCACAAGCTTAGCCTTGTCGTAGTCAAACTGTTCACCTTTTAGACTGTTTGTTTTTCTCAGAAGTTATCGGGTGATTAAAGCTTCTGAACCAAGTGTGCCAGGTCCACGACTACCATCTCCTGGACCACCTCAACCTTATCCATCCTGGATAAAGTTGCCCTCAATGGACAACCCCTCCCAGCAGTGTAGGAAGGGTATGGACCCAAAGCCCAACCTCGCCCCTTTTGCCAGCAGGAAGCAGCTAGAGATGTCGTCGCCCAGTACCCCCAAAGATTTGGGTCCATATCTCTTCAGGGGGGCAAATGTTAGGTAGCTATACTAGGGACTGGGGCATCCGTTATGCATGCCCATAGGGCCAAGATAAGAGCCCAGTTAGGAGAGGCATCCTGTGCATGCTCAGAGGTCCAGATTTCTGGCCATGAAGGGGAGGTCACCTGGGTGGTTCCTGTACCTGGATTGACCAATCTAGGCCATGTAAATTCAATTCAGCCACTGGGGTCGGCCAGACTTGCCCACCACGCCTCCCTAACGCTCATAAAACTCTCTTGAGTGCAGACCAGGCTTCTGCATGATTTCTCTCTCACTCAGGAAGGCTCTTTGGAGGCAGCTGTGCTGCACATGAGTGGCTGGTGGATACTGTTCAGATGCATGGCTTTCTGCTTGCAAGGGTTTTTGTCTCAGCTGACTGTAAGGGAGGAGGTAGTACGTCTGGATCACAGAGTATCCATGTCCACAAACGAGGCTGCTCATTCCACAGTCCTGGAAGTGCTTTATGAAAACCCTCTGCTTTGCAATGTCACTCCTTGTAGATTAGAGTGGGAGGGGCTGGGACCAAGGTATGCTGCCTCTTACTCCCAGTTGCAGGTTTCTGGATGCTGATTGTATCTCTTACAGCATCAGTTAGTGGGCTTGTTGTCTGCCTCAGGCTTTGTTCACGGAGATCCTCCAGCTAGTTGGTGGTGTGTGCGCATGAGCAGAGGCTTCCTGCCAATCCCCCATGAGTAGTAGAGCTCCCATGGTGTGGACTCCATGAAAGCCTTGCCCCAGGCAGCATGCTTACAAAGGAGGGTGGGTCCTGCAGGACAGAGGACCATTCCCCCTGTGGAATGGCCTCAGAGATCCACCTCCCTCTCTGGCCAGCTGCTGGGGCTGTGGGTCCTAAGCATCATGGCTGACTCAGTAATAGACACAGGGTGAGGCGACTCCAGTAGCTGTTTTGACTGGTCTAATCCAGCCTGAGATCATCCTTGCATGAGCCCTCTGCCAAGATTATTTTTGTTTCTTTTATGATCTTTTCATTAGTGGCTCCTACAACACTAACCACAATCCATAAATACATCATCTGTTTGAAGCCCATCTGTACATTAATTGCCCTCCTTATTCACAAAATATCCACTCTCCACCCAAGCCCCTGGCCTCAGCTCCTCATTTTTCCCCCCTCAATGCCCGCCACCCATCCCTCATCAATCCTTGGAAATGTACTAATTCTTTTGTCATATTTTCACCCACCTTTCTTTTGAGGTCAATGAAGATCCTTGTAATCGGTTCCCACTTTCCATCCTGCCCTTCCTCCACCCTCCCAGTATCTCCACTCATAAACTGGTAAAGGGCCCATCCACTCTGGATTCCCCGTGTTTGAAATTCCTATCGGTACTAGAATACCTTCTCTAGTTTGGCCAGATTAGTATGGTAGAACTGGGATCATGATAGTGGGGCAAGAGAAAGCATTAAGAACTAGAGGAAAGTTGTGTTTCATCTTTGCTGTCTCATACCCTGTATTCTTTAATCTCCACTCTGAGATCCTTCTGTAAGGGGATGTCCAGTGCACTGCAAATAGGTTTTGGGTCTATACCCGGCAGTCCCCTCTCATTCTCCATGATAAGATTTTTTTGTTCTCATGATGCCTGTTGCCTTATCCCTTTAAAACTTTGTGATCACACAGGCTGGTATGCTTTCTCCATGTGGGCTCTGTTGCTTCAGAGCCAGATGGCTGTTTCTTTACCCTCAGGCCTTTAAGACGCCACACGCTATATCTTTAGGTAGCTGGACACCATCGGCTTTCTTCACCACATTTGCTTATGCAGCCGCTTTGTGGTCAGTGATTGTGTAGGGAAGGTGAGCATCTTAGAATGCCAATTTAATAGAACAGTGTTATTGCAATGAGGGAGTCCTTGAGCGGAGGCCCTATGTCCATCTGCTACCTTAATACTAAATCTATAAACATATGGACATAGATCTATTTCCCCATGCCCCTTTGTAAATATATGTACATATGTACATGCCTTTATTTAGACGTCTATAACTGGCCCTTGCTTCCCAGCTCACTCTTCTATACTCTTTGATTTTCCTCTTGTGCCCACTGACATGCTCAGTCTTCCTTTGGGTTTCAGTAATTCCTCTTGGTTACATTACCTTTGATCACGCCCTACCAGGCCTCCTACATCCCCCTCACTACCGTTTTCCATCACTTGTTGTACCCTTGTCTCTGGGTTTCTTTACACCACTTCCTTTCGCCCAACAGTGCTCACTCCCATGCCCAATGGAAAGGGCCGGTCACATGTTTACTCCTCCAGATTGTTCATTCAGCCTCTCTTAATTAGACAGACCTGTAAAGGTAATAACATGCACAAAACAAGACTGAGCTAAACCAAGCAGCAAAAAGAAAAAAAAAAAAAACAAAAATGAAAACAAAACCCAACCCAAATCCAATGACACTAAAAGAAAACAACACTAACCAGAAAGAAAAGTACAAGGACTGTGTGGTGAACTTTAGGAGTGTTTTCCAGTCCAGTCTGTGGGGGCACCGAACCCTGACCACAAAGTCCACCTTTGGCATTCCCCGGGGACTTTGATGCTCCGGTTTCTTACTCTTCCGCTGCACTCTCTTAGTGTCATGCATCGAAGTGGCAGGATCAGTTCGGGCGCAGTTCCCACACTGTGTGTCCAGTGTTGTCCCCTCTAAGGCTATGGGTCTTTGAGGGACGTTTCTCATCGTGGGGCTGCCCATGTGGTCTTCTCTGTGGATTGGCTTCTCTGATTGGGAACATCATCCTCAAGGTGTATTGGGCCAGGGTGTGCTCCATTCTCCCCTCCTCCCCCTTGTTCTGCCCTGTGTTCTCTGATCAGATATGTCCCTCCCCGCGAGCTGCAGATCCGGTGCCATCCTGTGAAATACAATCTTTTGGGGCTGCAAGGATGTGGGGGTGGGGGGGTGGGTATCAGCTCAGATCTTTTGAGAGTCCAGGAGATATTGACTGCTCGATGGGCACAGTTCTGTGGGGCACCGTGCTCTTGGTCCAGACGCTGGTTGTGAATATGACTTTGTTGTTAACCAGTTGTGTGTCTCTGGGTCAACTCCCGTGTGTTTTTGAGTGAGTTTTCTAATCTGCAAAGTAAATGTACAGGATTATCCAGACTCCCATGTCAGCAAGTTATCGAGAGGGGTTAATCAGAGACTGTTTCATATAGTGTGTACCTGCGCGCCGCATTCTAGACCTGCGATGGCAATTATGAGCTCAGGATAGAGATGGTGTCCAGCAGGTAACATACGTGGCTCCATATTGAAACAGGAAGCCCACTGTGGAGATTTGGTCCTTCCGTTGATGGCCACTGGCCACCTAGTCTTCTCCTGCTATAACTGCTTCACTGGCTCAGCAGCTGAGCCAGAAGCCAGTGATATCATAACCAGGTGGCTAACTGGGCCAAAGGGCTGATAGATATTTGTTATTTTGTTGTCTTGGGAAACCCACCTACCCTCCATGCAAACCTTCCGGTGTGAGTTATCTGTGGAAGGAATCATAGGCTCACAGTAATTCACATCTTTCTTCTTGAAAATGTGCCCATATTCCTTTCTGAACCTGACAAGGTGGCCCCTGTGTCCACCAAGAAATTTACTGCCTGGCCTCCTACTTGGAGAGTTAGCCTGGGCTTTTGGCGGCGAAGTGAAACAGAGCCCTGACCCCTTCATTGAGCTTCTTCAAGCATTATTGTCTCTTGCTTGGGTCTTTCTACGTGCAGATGAGGCCCATCCACTCTAGTGGAGGGTCGTGCACCTCTCCTGGGGTTTTCAAGGCACTGATTTTTCCAGTGTCCTTCTTTCCTGCAGTAGGCACATTGGTCCTTCCCCATGGCTTGGCGGTGCCCACAGGTTAGTCTCTCCGTGAGTGGGCCATGCTCTCCTTTTCCTGAGTCTCTGGGGTATCTCATGGCAATTACGATTATTTTAGCTAGCTTCTTTGTCTCTGTCGTGCTAGGGTCATCTCTGTTGTTATACACTCAATGAGCCACTTGTACCAAATCGCTAAGATTTTTCCCTTCAAACCCTTCCCACTTCTTTGTCATGTCTGAGGCAGACTGACTGAGTAATAAAGGCAATACTTAATGCCCTCCTGTTTTCAGTGCCTCCGGGCCGTTAGGGGTATAATGCCCGTAGGCTTCCCTCAGCCACTCTAGAAAGGCAGGCGGATATTCTCTTATAGGAACCTGAAAATTCTCACTGACCTTAGATAAATTCATAGGTTTCCTAGCTCTTCTGCAGAGGGTCATGTAAGAGCAATGGTTGATACCTGGTAAAGTCCTCCGGGCCTTGCTAGGAATTGAGATCCCACATTGTTGGTGTAGTGGCCAAAAGAGTTTCTCTCAAGTGGGGAGTGCCCGCTCGCTGACCATCAGGTTCACTGACTGCTTACTGGGCCTCTGTCTGGAAGGGCTACCCTCCTCCGTTGTGAACAGCACCTGGAGAAGTTGTTGGCAAGCATTCCAGGTGGGCTGATGAGTATGGAAGTCATACCAGTACTAGTGTGTGTGGGGGGCTGCTTGTTAGGGGTGGGGGTGAGTTTGGGGGGCCGGTGGGGGAGGGAGTGACTCAATAAGGGCCTGTTAGAAGTTTTCTATTTCTGGACCCTAGAAACCTTATAGGGCGGGGGGTTGAAAGAAAGGGTTTGAAGCCAGCTCTCCCACTCCCAGAGTTCTCCTGCAAAATGGGATAAAGACGATTAGGGGAGAGTGATGGGGAGGGGAGGGGAGGGGAGGGGGAGGGATGGGGGAGGGGAGGGGTGATGGAGTGGAGGGGTGGGGGAGGGCGATGGGGAGGGATGGCCTCCACCTATGTGGTTTTGGGAACTTGGACCGTTTGTTTTTCCGGTCCTTCCATGTTTCCTGAAACCTTGGAAACAAGGGCCCTTTCTTTGCGGGAGGGAGTAAGTCTTTTATATTTGCAGGCTTCTTAGTGGCAATGTCAGCCCACACTTGAAGTAACGGGATCAGATCGGGATATCCTGGTTCCCTTTAACCATAACTATGAACTCTTAGTAACAGGGGATGGGAAAACTAGTCTTGCGTGGGTCAATCAGGGACTCCTTCTGCCCCATCACTTTTAAACAAATTGTAGAGTCTCCAAGCTTTTGGGTTGAAACCACATCCTCTTGGTGAATGCCGAGAGCAGGGGTCCTCAAACTACAACCTGTGGGCCACATGCAGACAGCCGAGGACGTTGATCCTTTCTGCCGGGTGTATGTGCCCCATTTATTTTTTTTTTGAACTTCAAATCAAGATGTGCAGTGTGCACATGAATTTGTTCGTAATATTTGTTTTTTTAAACTATAGTCTTTCCTTCAAAAGGCCTGAGGGATAGTGAACTGGCCCCCTGGGTAAACAGTTTAAGGACCCCTGCCCTAAGGTATCCTGGACTTAGGGGTTATTAATCTCCCAGCCCTGAAACATCCCTGAACATTCTACCCATTGTAGGAGGCACCATGGGAATTTGGACCCCGGGTAATTTACAAGCCTTTACTCCAATTGAACCCAAGAAAATTCAAAATGAATTAGGCAGTTACTCTATTTTGGTCACTTTTGACTCGTCCTGCACTAGCCCATTATTTCCATTTAACTCTATAACGCGAAGCATGATGTTTTCATAACATTAAAAAATGTATATATTAATACATATATATATATTTATAACTATGAAAGTCCACAACAAAAAGAAAATTTTTTCCCAAAATTAAAATTGAAGCGTTATAGGGTTAAAAAGAAGGATGGGTCTTATCAGCGGGTCCAAGACCTTAGCATCATAAATGAATCAGTGATCCGACTGCACCTAGTAGTGCCCAAACCTGTGCCCTCCTAGGGGAAAGTGTGAATGCTTTTATCCCTCTTCCTGTACTTCCAATGAACAAACACACATGTCTGGTAATCCTAAGATTATTTTTGTTTCCTGTGACACTCACCTAATTTCAAGGCCACTGCCACCTCACAAGCTTAGCCTTGTCGTAGTCAAACTGTTCACCTTTTAGACTGTTTGTTTTTCTCAGAAGTTATCGGGTGATTAAAGCTTCTGAACCAAGTGTGCCAGGTCCACGACTACCATCTCCTGGACCACCTCAACCTTATCCATCCTGGATAAAGTTGCCCTCAATGGACAACCCCTCCCAGCAGTGTAGGAAGGGTATGGACCCAAAGCCCAACCTCGCCCCTTTTGCCAGCAGGAAGCAGCTAGAGATGTCGTCGCCCAGTACCCCCAAAGATTTGGGTCCATATCTCTTCAGGGGGGCAAATGTTAGGTAGCTATACTAGGGACTGGGGCATCCGTTATGCATGCCCATAGGGCCAAGATAAGAGCCCAGTTAGGAGAGGCATCCTGTGCATGCTCAGAGGTCCAGATTTCTGGCCATGAAGGGGAGGTCACCTGGGTGGTTCCTGTACCTGGATTGACCAATCTAGGCCATGTAAATTCAATTCAGCCACTGGGGTCGGCCAGACTTGCCCACCACGCCTCCCTAACGCTCATAAAACTCTCTTGAGTGCAGACCAGGCTTCTGCATGATTTCTCTCTCACTCAGGAAGGCTCTTTGGAGGCAGCTGTGCTGCACATGAGTGGCTGGTGGATACTGTTCAGATGCATGGCTTTCTGCTTGCAAGGGTTTTTGTCTCAGCTGACTGTAAGGGAGGAGGTAGTACGTCTGGATCACAGAGTATCCATGTCCACAAACGAGGCTGCTCATTCCACAGTCCTGGAAGTGCTTTATGAAAACCCTCTGCTTTGCAATGTCACTCCTTGTAGATTAGAGTGGGAGGGGCTGGGACCAAGGTATGCTGCCTCTTACTCCCAGTTGCAGGTTTCTGGATGCTGATTGTATCTCTTACAGCATCAGTTAGTGGGCTTGTTGTCTGCCTCAGGCTTTGTTCACGGAGATCCTCCAGCTAGTTGGTGGTGTGTGCGCATGAGCAGAGGCTTCCTGCCAATCCCCCATGAGTAGTAGAGCTCCCATGGTGTGGACTCCATGAAAGCCTTGCCCCAGGCAGCATGCTTACAAAGGAGGGTGGGTCCTGCAGGACAGAGGACCATTCCCCCTGTGGAATGGCCTCAGAGATCCACCTCCCTCTCTGGCCAGCTGCTGGGGCTGTGGGTCCTAAGCATCATGGCTGACTCAGTAATAGACACAGGGTGAGGCGACTCCAGTAGCTGTTTTGACTGGTCTAATCCAGCCTGAGATCATCCTTGCATGAGCCCTCTGCCAAGATTATTTTTGTTTCTTTTATGATCTTTTCATTAGTGGCTCCTACAACACTAACCACAATCCATAAATACATCATCTGTTTGAAGCCCATCTGTACATTAATTGCCCTCCTTATTCACAAAATATCCACTCTCCACCCAAGCCCCTGGCCTCAGCTCCTCATTTTTCCCCCCTCAATGCCCGCCACCCATCCCTCATCAATCCTTGGAAATGTACTAATTCTTTTGTCATATTTTCACCCACCTTTCTTTTGAGGTCAATGAAGATCCTTGTAATCGGTTCCCACTTTCCATCCTGCCCTTCCTCCACCCTCCCAGTATCTCCACTCATAACACTGGTAAAGGGCCCATCCACTCTGGATTCCCCGTGTTTGAAATTCCTATCGGTACTAGAATACCTTCTCTAGTTTGGCCAGATTAGTATGGTAGAACTGGGATCATGATAGTGGGGCAAGAGAAAGCATTAAGAACTAGAGGAAAGTTGTGTTTCATCTTTGCTGTCTCATACCCTGTATTCTTTAATCTCCACTCTGAGATCCTTCTGTAAGGGGATGTCCAGTGCACTGCAAATAGGTTTTGGGTCTATACCCGGCAGTCCCCTCTCATTCTCCATGATAAGATTTTTTTGTTCTCATGATGCCTGTTGCCTTATCCCTTTAAAACTTTGTGATCACACAGGCTGGTATGCTTTCTCCATGTGGGCTCTGTTGCTTCAGAGCCAGATGGCTGTTTCTTTACCCTCAGGCCTTTAAGACGCCACACGCTATATCTTTAGGTAGCTGGACACCATCGGCTTTCTTCACCACATTTGCTTATGCAGCCGCTTTGTGGTCAGTGATTGTGTAGGGAAGGTGAGCATCTTAGAATGCCAATTTAATAGAACAGTGTTATTGCAATGAGGGAGTCCTTGAGCGGAGGCCCTATGTCCATCTGCTACCTTAATACTAAATCTATAAACATATGGACATAGATCTATTTCCCCATGCCCCTTTGTAAATATATGTACATATGTACATGCCTTTATTTAGACGTCTATAACTGGCCCTTGCTTCCCAGCTCACTCTTCTATACTCTTTGATTTTCCTCTTGTGCCCACTGACATGCTCAGTCTTCCTTTGGGTTTCAGTAATTCCTCTTGGTTACATTACCTTTGATCACGCCCTACCAGGCCTCCTACATCCCCCTCACTACCGTTTTCCATCACTTGTTGTACCCTTGTCTCTGGGTTTCTTTACACCACTTCCTTTCCCCCCACCGTGTTCACTCCCATGCCCAATGGAAAGGGCCGGTCACATGTTTACTCCTCCAGATTGTTCATTCAGCCTCTCTTAATTAGACAGACCTGTAAAGGTAATAACATGCACAAAACAAGACTGAGCTAAACCAAGCAGCAAAAAGAAAAAAAAAACAAACAAAAATGAAAACAAAAGCCAACCCAAATCCAATGACACTAAAAGAAAACAACACTAACCAGAAAGAAAAGTACAAGGACTGTGTGGTGAACTTTAGGAGTGTTTTCCAGTCCAGTCTGTGGGGGCACCGAACCCTGACCACAAAGTCCACCTTTGGCATTCCCCGGGGACTTTGATGCTCCGTTTTCTTACTCTTCCGCTGCACTCTCTTAGTGTCATGCATCGAAGTGGCAGGATCAGTTCGGGCGCAGTTCCCACACTGTGTGTCCAGTGTTGTCCCCTCTAAGGCTATGGGTCTTTGAGGGACGTTTCTCATCGTGGGGCTGCCCATGTGGTCTTCTCTGTGGATTGGCTTCTCTGATTGGGAACATCATCCTCAAGGTGTATTGGGCCAGGGTGTGCTCCATTCTCCCCTCCTCCCCCTTGTTCTGCCCTGTGTTCTCTGATCAGATATGTCCCTCTCCGCGAGCTGCAGATCCGGTGCCATCCTGTGAAATACAATCTTTTGGGGCTGCAAGGATGTGGGGGTGGGGGGTGGGTATCAGCTCAGATCTTCTGAGAGTCCAGGAGATATTGACTGCTCGATGGGCACAGTTCTGTGGGGCACCGTGCTCTTGGTCCAGACGCTGGTTGTGAATATGACTTTGTTGTTAACCAGTTGTGTGTCTCTGGGTCAACTCCCGTGTGTTTTTGAGTGAGTTTTCTAATCTGCAAAGTAAATGTACAGGATTATCCAGACTCCCATGTCAGCAAGTTATCGAGAGGGGTTAATCAGAGACTGTTTCATATAGTGTGTACCTGCGCGCCGCATTCTAGACCTGCGATGGCAATTATGAGCTCAGGATAGAGATGGTGTCCAGCAGGTAACATACGTGGCTCCATATTGAAACAGGAAGCCCACTGTGGAGATTTGGTCCTTCCGTTGATGGCCACTGGCCACCTAGTCTTCTCCTGCTATAACTGCTTCACTGGCTCAGCAGCTGAGCCAGAAGCCAGTGATATCATAACCAGGTGGCTAACTGGGCCAAAGGGCTGATAGATATTTGTTATTTTGTTGTCTTGGGAAACCCACCTACCCTCCATGCAAACCTTCCGGTGTGAGTTATCTGTGGAAGGAATCATAGGCTCACAGTAATTCACATCTTTCTTCTTGAAAATGTGCCCATATTCCTTTCTGAACCTGACAAGGTGGCCCCTGTGTCCACCAAGAAATTTACTGCCTGGCCTCCTACTTGGAGAGTTAGCCTGGGCTTTTGGCGGCGAAGTGAAACAGAGCCCTGACCCCTTCATTGAGCTTCTTCAAGCATTATTGTCTCTTGCTTGGGTCTTTCTACGTGCAGATGAGGCCCATCCACTCTAGTGGAGGGTCGTGCACCTCTCCTGGGGTTTTCAAGGCACTGATTTTTCCAGTGTCCTTCTTTCCTGCAGTAGGCACATTGGTCCTTCCCCATGGCTTGGCGGTGCCCACAGGTTAGTCTCTCCGTGAGTGGGCCATGCTCTCCTTTTCCTGAGTCTCTGGGGTATCTCATGGCAATTACGATTATTTTAGCTAGCTTCTTTGTCTCTGTCGTGCTAGGGTCATCTCTGTTGTTATACACTCAATGAGCCACTTGTACCAAATCGCTAAGATTTTTCCCTTCAAACCCTTCCCACTTCTTTGTCATGTCTGAGGCAGACTGACTGAGTAATAAAGGCAATACTTAATGCCCTCCTGTTTTCAGTGCCTCCGGGCCGTTAGGGGTATAAAGCCCGTAGGCTTCCCTCAGCCACTCTAAAAAGGCAGGCGGATATTCTCTTATAGGAACCTGAAAATTCTCACTGACCTTAGATAAATTCATAGGTTTCCTAGCTCTTCTGCAGAGGGTCATGTAAGAGCAATGGTTGATACCTGGTAAAGTCCTCCGGGCCTTGCTAGGAATTGAGATCCCACATTGTTGGTGTAGTGGCCAAAAGAGTTTCTCTCAAGTGGGGAGTGCCCGCTCGCTGATCATCAGGTTCACTGACTGCTTACTGGGCCTCTGTCTGGAAGGGCTACCCTCCTCCGTTGTGAACAGCACCTGGAGAAGTTGTTGGCAAGCATTCCAGGTGGGCTGATGAGTATGGAAGTCATACCAGTACTAGTGTGTGTGGGGGGCTGCTTGTTAGGGGTGGGGGTGAGTTTGGGGGGCCGGTGGGGGAGGGAGTGACTCAATAAGGGCCTGTTAGAAGTTTTCTATTTCTGGACCCTAGAAACCTTATAGGGCGGGGGGTTGAAAGAAAGGGTTTGAAGCCAGCTCTCCCACTCCCAGAGTTCTCCTGCAAAATGGGATAAAGACGATTAGGGGAGAGTGATGGGGAGGGGAGGGGAGGGGAGGGGGAGGGATGGGGGAGGGGAGGGGTGAGGGAGGGGAGGGGTGGGGGAGGGCGATGGGGAGGGATGGCCTCCACCTATGTGGTTTTGGGAACTTGGACCGTTTGTTTTTCCGGTCCTTCCATGTTTCCTGAAACCTTGGAAACAAGGGCCCTTTCTTTGCGGGAGGGAGTAAGTCTTTTATATTTGCAGGCTTCTTAGTGGCAATGACAGCCCACACTTGAAGTAACGGGATCAGATCGGGATATCCTGGTTCCCTTTAACCATAACTATGAACTCTTAGTAACAGGGGATGGGAAAACTAGTCTTGCGTGGGTCAATCAGGGACTCCTTCTGCCCCATCACTTTTAAACAAATTGTAGAGTCTCCAAGCTTTTGGGTTGAAACCACATCCTCTTGGTGAATGCCGAGAGCAGGGGTCCTCAAACTACAACCTGTGGGCCACATGCAGACAGCCGAGGACGTTGATCCTGTCTGCCGGGTGTATGTGCCCCATTTATTTTTTTTTTGAACTTCAAATCAAGATGTGCAGTGTGCACATGAATTTGTTCGTAATATTTGTTTTTTTAAACTATAGTCTTTCCTTCAAAAGGCCTGAGGGATAGTGAACTGGCCCCCTGGGTAAACAGTTTAAGGACCCCTGCCCTAAGGTATCCTGGACTTAGGGGTTATTAATCTCCCAGCCCTGAAACATCCCTGAACATTCTACCCATTGTAGGAGGCACCGTGGGAATTTGGACCCCGGGTAATTTACAAGCCTTTACTCCAATTGAACCCAAGAAAATTCAAAATGAATTAGGCAGTTACTCTATTTTGGTCACTTTTGACTCGTCCTGCACTAGCCCATTATTTCCATTTAACTCTATAACGCGAAGCATGATGTTTTCATAACATTAAAAAATGTATATATTAATACATATATATATATTTATAACTATGAAAGTCCACAACAAAAAGAAAATTTTTTCCCAAAATTAAAATTGAAGCGTTATAGGGTTAAAAAGAAGGATGGGTCTTATCAGCGGTTCCAAGACCTTAGCATCATAAATGAATCAGTGATCCGACTGCACCTAGTAGTGCCCAAACCTGTGCCCTCCTAGGGGAAAGTGTGAATGCTTTTATCCCTCTTCCTGTACTTCCAATGAACAAACACACATGTCTGGTAATCCTAAGATTATTTTTGTTTCCTGTGACACTCACCTAATTTCAAGGCCACTGCCACCTCACAAGCTTAGCCTTGTCGTAGTCAAACTGTTCACCTTTTAGACTGTTTGTTTTTCTCAGAAGTTATCGGGTGATTAAAGCTTCTGAACCAAGTGTGCCAGGTCCACGACTACCATCTCCTGGACCACCTCAACCTTATCCATCCTGGATAAAGTTGCCCTCAATGGACAACCCCTCCCAGCAGTGTAGGAAGGGTATGGACCCAAAGCCCAACCTCGCCCCTTTTGCCAGCAGGAAGCAGCTAGAGATGTCGTCGCCCAGTACCCCCAAAGATTTGGGTCCATATCTCTTCAGGGGGGCAAATGTTAGGTAGCTATACTAGGGACTGGGGCATCCGTTATGCATGCCCATAGGGCCAAGATAAGAGCCCAGTTAGGAGAGGCACCCTGTGCATGCTCAGAGGTCCAGATTTCTGGCCATGAAGGGGAGGTCACCTGGGTGGTTCCTGTACCTGGATTGACCAATCTAGGCCATGTAAATTCAATTCAGCCACTGGGGTCGGCCAGACTTGCCCACCACGCCTCCCTAACGCTCATAAAACTCTCTTGAGTGCAGACCAGGCTTCTGCATGATTTCTCTCTCACTCAGGAAGGCTCTTTGGAGGCAGCTGTGCTGCACATGAGTGGCTGGTGGATACTGTTCAGATGCATGGCTTTCTGCTTGCAAGGGTTTTTGTCTCAGCTGACTGTAAGGGAGGAGGTAGTACGTCTGGATCACAGAGTATCCATGTCCACAAACGAGGCTGCTCATTCCACAGTCCTGGAAGTGCTTTATGAAAACCCTCTGCTTTGCAATGTCACTCCTTGTAGATTAGAGTGGGAGGGGCTGGGACCAAGGTATGCTGCCTCTTACTCCCAGTTGCAGGTTTCTGGATGCTGATTGTATCTCTTACAGCATCAGTTAGTGGGCTTGTTGTCTGCCTCAGGCTTTGTTCACGGAGATCCTCCAGCTAGTTGGTGGTGTGTGCGCATGAGCAGAGGCTTCCTGCCAATCCCCCATGAGTAGTAGAGCTCCCATGGTGTGGACTCCATGAAAGCCTTGCCCCAGGCAGCATGCTTACAAAGGAGGGTGGGCCCTGCAGGACAGAGGACCATTCCCCCTGTGGAATGGCCTCAGAGATCCACCTCCCTCTCTGGCCAGCTGCTGGGGCTGTGGGTCCTAAGCATCATGGCTGACTCAGTAATAGACACAGGGTGAGGCGACTCCAGTAGCTGTTTTGACTGGTCTAATCCAGCCTGAGATCATCCTTGCATGAGCCCTCTGCCAAGATTATTTTTGTTTCTTTTATGATCTTTTCATTAGTGGCTCCTACAACACTAACCACAATCCATAAATACATCATCTGTTTGAAGCCCATCTGTACATTAATTGCCCTCCTTATTCACAAAATATCCACTCTCCACCCAAGCCCCTGGCCTCAGCTCCTCATTTTTCCCCCCTCAATGCCCGCCACCCATCCCTCATCAATCCTTGGAAATGTACTAATTCTTTTGTCATATTTTCACCCACCTTTCTTTTGAGGTCAATGAAGATCCTTGTAATCGGTTCCCACTTTCCATCCTGCCCTTCCTCCACCCTCCCAGTATCTCCACTCATAACACTGGTAAAGGGCCCATCCACTCTGGATTCCCCGTGTTTGAAATTCCTATCGGTACTAGAATACCTTCTCTAGTTTGGCCAGATTAGTATGGTAGAACTGGGATCATGATAGTCGGGCAAGAGAAAGCATTAAGAACTAGAGGAAAGTTGTGTTTCATCTTTGCTGTCTCATACCCTGTATTCTTTAATCTCCACTCTGAGATCCTTCTGTAAGGGGATGTCCAGTGCACTGCAAATAGGTTTTGGGTCTATACCCGGCAGTCCCCTCTCATTCTCCATGATAAGATTTTTTTGTTCTCATGATGCCTGTTGCCTTATCCCTTTAAAACTTTGTGATCACACATGCTGGTATGCTTTCTCCATGTGGGCTCTGTTGCTTCAGAGCCAGATGGCTGTTTCTTTACCCTCAGGCCTTTAAGACCCCACACGCTATATCTTTAGGTAGCTGGACACCATCGGCTTTCTTCACCACATTTGCTTATGCAGCCGCTTTGTGGTCAGTGATTGTGTAGGGAAGGTGAGCATCTTAGAATGCCAATTTAATAGAACAGTGTTATTGCAATGAGGGAGTCCTTGAGCGGAGGCCCTATGTCCATCTGCTACCTTAATACTAAATCTATAAACATATGGACATAGATCTATTTCCCCATGCCCCTTTGTAAATATATGTACATATGTACATGCCTTTATTTAGACGTCTATAACTGGCCCTTGCTTCCCAGCTCACTCTTCTATACTCTTTGATTTTCCTCTTGTGCCCACTGACATGCTCAGTCTTCCTTTGGGTTTCAGTAATTCCTCTTGGTTACATTACCTTTGATCACGCCCTACCAGGCCTCCTACATCCCCCTCACTACCGTTTTCCATCACTTGTTGTACCCTTGTCTCTGGGTTTCTTTACACCACTTCCTTTCCCCCCACCGTGCTCACTCCCATGCCCAATGGAAAGGGCCGGTCACATGTTTACTCCTCCAGATTGTTCATCCAGCCTCTCTTAATTAGACAGACCTGTAAAGGTAATAACATGCACAAAACAAGACTGAGCTAAACCAAGCAGCAAAAAGAAAAACAAACAAACAAAAATGAAAACAAAACCCAACCCAAATCCAATGACACTAAAAGAAAACAACACTAACCAGAAAGAAAAGTACAAGGACTGTGTGGTGAACTTTAGGAGTGTTTTCCAGTCCAGTCTGTGGGGGCACCGAACCCTGACCACAAAGTCCACCTTTGGCATTCCCCGGGGACTTTGATGCTCCGTTTTCTTACTCTTCCGCTGCACTCTCTTAGTGTCATGCATCGAAGTGGCAGGATCAGTTCGGGCGCAGTTCCCACACTGTGTGTCCAGTGTTGTCCCCTCTAAGGCTATGGGTCTTTGAGGGACGTTTCTCATCGTGGGGCTGCCCATGTGGTCTTCTCTGTGGATTGGCTTCTCTGATTGGGAACATCATCCTCAAGGTGTATTGGCCCAGGGTGTGCTCCATTCTCCCCTCCTCCCCCTTGTTCTGCCCTGTGTTCTCTGATCAGATATGTCCCGCTCCGCGAGCTGCAGATCCGGTGCCATCCTGTGAAATACAATCTTTTGGGGCTGCAAGGATGTGGGGGTGGGGGGGTGGGTATCAGCTCAGATCTTTTGAGAGTCCAGGAGATATTGACTGCTCGATGGGCACAGTTCTGTGGGGCACCGTGCTCTTGGTCCAGACGCTGGTTGTGAATATGACTTTGTTGTTAACCAGTTGTGTGTCTCTGGGTCAACTCCCGTGTGTTTTTGAGTGAGTTTTCTAATCTGCAAAGTAAATGTACAGGATTATCCAGACTCCCATGTCAGCAAGTTATCGAGAGGGGTTAATCAGAGACTGTTTCATATAGTGTGTACCTGCGCGCCGCATTCTAGACCTGCGATGGCAATTATGAGCTCAGGATAGAGATGGTGTCCAGCAGGTAACATACGTGGCTCCATATTGAAACAGGAAGCCCACTGTGGAGATTTGGTCCTTCCGTTGATGGCCACTGGCCACCTAGTCTTCTCCTGCTATAACTGCTTCACTGGCTCAGCAGCTGAGCCAGAAGCCAGTGATATCATAACCAGGTGGCTAACTGGGCCAAAGGGCTGATAGATATTTGTTATTTTGTTGTCTTGGGAAACCCACCTACCCTCCATGCAAACCTTCCGGTGTGAGTTATCTGTGGAAGGAATCATAGGCTCACAGTAATTCACATCTTTCTTCTTGAAAATGTGCCCATATTCCTTTCTGAACCTGACAAGGTGGCCCCTGTGTCCACCAAGAAATTTACTGCCTGGCCTCCTACTTGGAGAGTTAGCCTGGGCTTTTGGCGGCGAAGTGAAACAGAGCCCTGACCCCTTCATTGAGCTTCTTCAAGCATTATTGTCTCTTGCTTGGGTCTTTCTACGTGCAGATGAGGCCCATCCACTCTAGTGGAGGGTCGTGCACCTCTCCTGGGGTTTTCAAGGCACTGATTTTTCCAGTGTCTTCTTTCCTGCAGTAGGCACATTGGTCCTTCCCCATGGCTTGGCGGTGCCCACAGGTTAGTCTCTCCGTGAGTGGGCCATGCTCTCCTTTTCCTGAGTCTCTGGGGTATCTCATGGCAATTACGATTATTTTAGCTAGCTTCTTTGTCTCTGTCGTGCTAGGGTCATCTCTGTTGTTATACACTCAATGAGCCACTTGTACCAAATCGCTAAGATTTTTCCCTTCAAACCCTTCCCACTTCTTTGTCATGTCTGAGGCAGACTGACTGAGTAATAAAGGCAATACTTAATGCCCTCCTGTTTTCAGTGCCTCCGGGCCGTTAGGGGTATAAAGCCCGTAGGCTTCCCTCAGCCACTCTAAAAAGGCAGGCGGATATTCTCTTATAGGAACCTGAAAATTCTCACTGACCTTAGATAAATTCATAGGTTTCCTAGCTCTTCTGCAGAGGGTCATGTAAGAGCAATGGTTGATACCTGGTAAAGTCCTCCGGGCCTTGCAAGGAATTGAGATCCCACATTGTTGGTGTAGTGGCCAAAAGAGTTTCTCTCAAGTGGGGAGTGCCCGCTCGCTGATCATCAGGTTCACTGACTGCTTACTGGGCCTCTGTCTGGAAGGGCTACCCTCCTCCGTTGTGAACAGCACCTGGAGAAGTTGTTGGCAAGCATTCCAGGTGGGCTGATGAGTATGGAAGTCATACCAGTACTAGTGTGTGTGGGGGGCTGCTTGTTAGGGGTGGGGGTGAGTTTGGGGGGCCGGTGGGGGAGGGAGTGACTCAATAAGGGCCTGTTAGAAGTTTTCTATTTCTGGACCCTAGAAACCTTATAGGGCGGGGGGTTGAAAGAAAGGGTTTGAAGCCAGCTCTCCCACTCCCAGAGTTCTCCTGCAAAATGGGATAAAGACGATTAGGGGAGAGTGATGGGGAGGGGAGGGGAGGGGAGGGGGAGGGATGGGGGAGGGGAGGGGTGAGGGAGGGGAGGGGTGGGGGAGGGCGATGGGGAGGGATGGCCTCCACCTATGTGGTTTTGGGAACTTGGACCGTTTGTTTTTCCGGTCCTTCCATGTTTCCTGAAACCTTGGAAACAAGGGCCCTTTCTTTGCGGGAGGGAGTAAGTCTTTTATATTTGCAGGCTTCTTAGTGGCAATGACAGCCCACACTTGAAGTAACGGGATCAGATCGGGATATCCTGGTTCCCTTTAACCATAACTATGAACTCTTAGTAACAGGGGATGGGAAAACTAGTCTTGCGTGGGTCAATCAGGGACTCCTTCTGCCCCATCACTTTTAAACAAATTGTAGAGTCTCCAAGCTTTTGGGTTGAAACCACATCCTCTTGGTGAATGCCGAGAGCAGGGGTCCTCAAACTACAACCTGTGGGCCACATGCAGACAGCCGAGGACGTTGATCCTGTCTGCCGGGTGTATGTGCCCCATTTATTTTTTTTTTTGAACTTCAAATCAAGATGTGCAGTGTGCACATGAATTTGTTCGTAATATTTGTTTTTTTAAACTATAGTCTTTCCTTCAAAAGGCCTGAGGGATAGTGAACTGGCCCCCTGGGTAAACAGTTTAAGGACCCCTGCCCTAAGGTATCCTGGACTTAGGGGTTATTAATCTCCCAGCCCTGAAACATCCCTGAACATTCTACCCATTGTAGGAGGCACCATGGGAATTTGGACCCCGGGTAATTTACAAGCCTTTACTCCAATTGAACCCAAGAAAATTCAAAATGAATTAGGCAGTTACTCTATTTTGGTCACTTTTGACTCGTCCTGCACTAGCCCATTATTTCCATTTAACTCTATAACGCGAAGCATGATGTTTTCATAACATTAAAAAATGTATATATTAATACATATATATATATTTATAACTATGAAAGTCCACAACAAAAAGAAAATTTTTTCCCAAAATTAAAATTGAAGCGTTATAGGGTTAAAAAGAAGGATGGGTCTTATCAGCGGGTCCAAGACCTTAGCATCATAAATGAATCAGTGATCCGACTGCACCTAGTAGTGCCCAAACCTGTGCCCTCCTAGGGGAAAGTGTGAATGCTTTTATCCCTCTTCCTGTACTTCCAATGAACAAACACACATGTCTGGTAATCCTAAGATTATTTTTGTTTCCTGTGACACTCACCTAATTTCAAGGCCACTGCCACCTCACAAGCTTAGCCTTGTCGTAGTCAAACTGTTCACCTTTTAGACTGTTTGTTTTTCTCAGAAGTTATCGGGTGATTAAAGCTTCTGAACCAAGTGTGCCAGGTCCACGACTACCATCTCCTGGACCACCTCAACCTTATCCATCCTGGATAAAGTTGCCCTCAATGGACAACCCCTCCCAGCAGTGTAGGAAGGGTATGGACCCAAAGCCCAACCTCGCCCCTTTTGCCAGCAGGAAGCAGCTAGAGATGTCGTCGCCCAGTACCCCCAAAGATTTGGGTCCATATCTCTTCAGGGGGGCAAATGTTAGGTAGCTATACTAGGGACTGGGGCATCCGTTATGCATGCCCATAGGGCCAAGATAAGAGCCCAGTTAGGAGAGGCACCCTGTGCATGCTCAGAGGTCCAGATTTCTGGCCATGAAGGGGAGGTCACCTGGGTGGTTCCTGTACCTGGATTGACCAATCTAGGCCATGTAAATTCAATTCAGCCACTGGGGTCGGCCAGACTTGCCCACCACGCCTCCCTAACGCTCATAAAACTCTCTTGAGTGCAGACCAGGCTTCTGCATGATTTCTCTCTCACTCAGGAAGGCTCTTTGGAGGCAGCTGTGCTGCACATGAGTGGCTGGTGGATACTGTTCAGATGCATGGCTTTCTGCTTGCAAGGGTTTTTGTCTCAGCTGACTGTAAGGGAGGAGGTAGTACGTCTGGATCACAGAGTATCCATGTCCACAAACGAGGCTGCTCATTCCACAGTCCTGGAAGTGCTTTATGAAAACCCTCTGCTTTGCAATGTCACTCCTTGTAGATTAGAGTGGGAGGGGCTGGGACCAAGGTATGCTGCCTCTTACTCCCAGTTGCAGGTTTCTGGATGCTGATTGTATCTCTTACAGCATCAGTTAGTGGGCTTGTTGTCTGCCTCAGGCTTTGTTCACGGAGATCCTCCAGCTAGTTGGTGGTGTGTGCGCATGAGCAGAGGCTTCCTGCCAATCCCCCATGAGTAGTAGAGCTCCCATGGTGTGGACTCCATGAAAGCCTTGCCCCAGGCAGCATGCTTACAAAGGAGGGTGGGCCCTGCAGGACAGAGGACCATTCCCCCTGTGGAATGGCCTCAGAGATCCACCTCCCTCTCTGGCCAGCTGCTGGGGCTGTGGGTCCTAAGCATCATGGCTGACTCAGTAATAGACACAGGGTGAGGAGACTCCAGTAGCTGTTTTGACTGGTCTAATCCAGCCTGAGATCATCCTTGCATGAGCCCTCTGCCAAGATTATTTTTGTTTCTTTTATGATCTTTTCATTAGTGGCTCCTACAACACTAACCACAATCCATAAATACATCATCTGTTTGAAGCCCATCTGTACATTAATTGCCCTCCTTATTCACAAAATATCCACTCTCCACCCAAGCCCCTGGCCTCAGCTCCTCATTTTTCCCCCCTCAATGCCCGCCACCCATCCCTCATCAATCCTTGGAAATGTACTAATTCTTTTGTCATATTTTCACCCACCTTTCTTTTGAGGTCAATGAAGATCCTTGTAATCGGTTCCCACTTTCCATCCTGCCCTTCCTCCACCCTCCCAGTATCTCCACTCATAACACTGGTAAAGGGCCCATCCACTCTGGATTCCCCGTGTTTGAAATTCCTATCGGTACTAGAATACCTTCTCTAGTTTGGCCAGATTAGTATGGTAGAACTGGGATCATGATAGTGGGGCAAGAGAAAGCATTAAGAACTAGAGGAAAGTTGTGTTTCATCTTTGCTGTCTCATACCCTGTATTCTTTAATCTCCACTCTGAGATCCTTCTGTAAGGGGATGTCCAGTGCACTGCAAATAGGTTTTGGGTCTATACCCGGCAGTCCCCTCTCATTCTCCATGATAAGATTTTTTTGTTCTCATGATGCCTGTTGCCTTATCCCTTTAAAACTTTGTGATCACACAGGCTGGTATGCTTTCTCCATGTGGGCTCTGTTGCTTCAGAGCCAGATGGCTGTTTCTTTACCCTCAGGCCTTTAAGACCCCACACGCTATATCTTTAGGTAGCTGGACACCATCGGCTTTCTTCACCACATTTGCTTATGCAGCCGCTTTGTGGTCAGTGATTGTGTAGGGAAGGTGAGCATCTTAGAATGCCAATTTAATAGAACAGTGTTATTGCAATGAGGGAGTCCTTGAGCGGAGGCCCTATGTCCATCTGCTACCTTAATACTAAATCTATAAACATATGGACATAGATCTATTTCCCCATGCCCCTTTGTAAATATATGTACATATGTACATGCCTTTATTTAGACGTCTATAACTGGCCCTTGCTTCCCAGCTCACTCTTCTATACTCTTTGATTTTCCTCTTGTGCCCACTGACATGCTCAGTCTTCCTTTGGGTTTCAGTAATTCCTCTTGGTTACATTACCTTTGATCACGCCCTACCAGGCCTCCTACATCCCCCTCACTACCGTTTTCCATCACTTGTTGTACCCTTGTCTCTGGGTTTCTTTACACCACTTCCTTTCCCCCCACCGTGCTCACTCCCATGCCCAATGGAAAGGGCCGGTCACATGTTTACTCCTCCAGATTGTTCATCCAGCCTCTCTTAATTAGACAGACCTGTAAAGGTAATAACATGCACAAAACAAGACTGAGCTAAACCAAGCAGCAAAAAGAAAAAAAAACAAACAAAAATGAAAACAAAACCCAACCCAAATCCAATGACACTAAAAGAAAACAACACTAACCAGAAAGAAAAGTACAAGGACTGTGTGGTGAACTTTAGGAGTGTTTTCCAGTCCAGTCTGTGGGGGCACCGAACCCTGACCACAAAGTCCACCTTTGGCATTCCCCGGGGACTTTGATGTTCCGTTTTCTTACTCTTCCGCTGCACTCTCTTAGTGTCATGCATCGAAGTGGCAGGATCAGTTCGGGCGCAGTTCCCACACTGTGTGTCCAGTGTTGTCCCCTCTAAGGCTATGGGTCTTTGAGGGACGTTTCTCATCGTGGGGCTGCCCATGTGGTCTTCTCTGTGGATTGGCTTCTCTGATTGGGAACATCATCCTCAAGGTGTATTGGGCCAGGATGTGCTCCATTCTCCCCTCCTCCCCCTTGTTCTGCCCTGTGTTCTCTGATCAAATATGTCCCTCTCCGCGAGCTGCAGATCCGGTGCCATCCTGTGAAATACAATCTTTTGGGGCTGCAAGGATGTGGGGGGGTGGGTATCAGCTCAGATCTTTTGAGAGTCCAGGAGATATTGACTGCTCAATGGGCACAGTTCTGTGGGGCACCGTGCTCTTGGTCCAGACGCTGGTTGTGAATATGACTTTGTTGTTAACCAGTTGTGTGTCTCTGGGTCAACTCCCGTGTGTTTTTGAGTGAGTTTTTTAATCTGCAAAGTAAATGTACAGGATTATCCAGACTCCCATGTCAGCAAGTTATCGAGAGGGGTTAATCAGAGACTGTTTCATATAGTGTGTACCTGCGCGCCGCATTCTAGACCTGCGATGGCAATTATGAGCTCAGGATAGAGATGGTGTCCAGCAGGTAACATACGTGGCTCCATATTGAAACAGGAAGCCCACTGTGGAGATTTGGTCCTTCCGTTGATGGCCACTGGCCACCTAGTCTTCTCCTGCTATAACTGCTTCACTGGCTCAGCAGCTGAGCCAGAAGCCAGTGATATCATAACCAGGTGGCTAACTGGGCCAAAGGGCTGATAGATATTTGTTATTTTGTTGTCTTGGGAAACCCACCTACCCTCCATGCAAACCTTCTGGTGTGAGTTATCTGTGGACGGAATCATAGGCTCACAGTAATTCACATCTTTCTTCTTGAAAATGTGCCCATATTCTTTTCTGAACCTGACAAGGTGGCCCCTGTGTCCACCAAGAAATTTACTGCCTGGCCTCCTACTTGGAGAGTTAGCCTGGGCTTTTGGCGGCGAAGTGAAACAGAGCCCTGACCCCTTCATTGAGCTTCTTCAAGCATTATTGTCTCTTGCTTGGGTCTTTCTACGTGCAGATGAGGCCCATCCACTCTAGTGGAGGGTCGTGCACCTCTCCTGGGGTTTTCAAGGCACTGATTTTTCCAGTGTCCTTCTTTCCTGCAGTAGGCACATTGGTCCTTCCCCATGGCTTGGCGGTGCCCACAGGTTAGTCTCTCCGTGAGTGGGCCATGCTCTCCTTTTCCTGAGTCTCTGGGGTATCTCATGTCAATTACGATTATTTTAGCTAGCTTCTTTGTCTCTGTCGTGCTAGGGTCATCTCTGTTGTTATACACTCAATGAGCCACTTGTACCAAATCGCTAAGATTTTTCCCTTCAAACCCTTCCCACTTCTTTGTCATGTCTGAGGCAGACTGACTGAGTAATAAAGGCAATACTTATTGCCCTCCTGTTTTCAGTGCCTCCGGGCCGTTAGGGGTATAAAGCCCGTAGGCTTCCCTCAGCCACTCTAGAAAGGCAGGCGGATATTCTCTTATAGGAACCTGAAAATTCTCACTGACCTTAGATAAATTCATAGGTTTCCTAGCTCTTCTGCAGAGGGTCATGTAAGAGCAATGGTTGATACCTGGTAAAGTCCTCTGGGCCTTGCTAGGAATTGAGATCCCACATTGTTGGTGTAGTGGCCAAAAGAGTTTCTCTCAAGTGGGGAGTGCCCGCTCGCTGACCATCAGGTTCACTGACTGCTTACTGGGCCTCTGTCTGGAAGGGCTACCCTCCTCCGTTGTGAACAGCACCTGGAGAAGTTGTTGGCAAGCATTCCAGGTGGGCTGATGAGTATGGAAGTCATACCAGTACTAGTGTGTGTGGGGGGCTGCTTGTTAGGGGTGGGGGTGAGTTTGGGGGGCCGGTGGGGGAGGGAGTGACTCAATAAGGGTCTGTTAGAAGTTTTCTATTTCTGGACCCTAGAAACCTTATAGGGCGGGCGTTGAAAGAAAGGGTTTGAAGCCAGCTCTCCCACTCCCAGAGTTCTCCTGCAAAATGGGATAAAGCCGATTAGGGGAGAGTGATGGGGAGGGGAGGGGAGGGGAGGGGAGGGGTGGGGGAGGGATGGGGGAGGGGAGGGGTGGGGGAGGGTGATGGGGAGGGATGGCCTCCACCTATGTGGTTTTGGGAACTTGGACCGTTTGTTTTTCCGGTCCTTCCATGTTTCCTGAAACCTTGGAAACAAGGGCCCTTTCTTTGCGGGAGGAGGTAAGTCTTTTATATTTGCAGGCTTCTTAGTGGCAATGTCAGCCCACACTTGAAGTAACGGGATCAGATCGGGATATCCTGTTTCCCTTTAACCATAACTATGAACTCTTAGTAACAGGGGATGGGAAAACTAGTCTTGCGTGGGTCAATCAGGGACTCCTTCTGCCCCATCACTTTTAAACAAATTGTAGAGTCTCCAAGCTTTTGGGTTGAAACCACATCCTCTTGGTGAATGCCGAGGGCAGGGGTCCTCAAACTACAACCTGTGGGCCACATGCAGACAGCCGAGGACGTTGATCCTTTCTGCCGGGTGTATGTGCCCCATTTATTTTTTTTTTGAACTTCAAATCAAGATGTGCAGTGTGCACATGAATTTGTTCGTAATATTTGTTTTTTTAAACTATAGTCTTTCCTTCAAAAGGCCTGAGGGATAGTGAACTGGCCCCCTGGGTAAACAGTTTAAGGACCCCTGCCCTAAGGTATCCTGGACTTAGGGGTTATTAATCTCCCAGCCCTGAAACATCCCTGAACATTCTACCCATTGTAGGAGGCACCATGGGAATTTGGACCCCGGGTAATTTACAAGCCTTTACTCCAATTGAACCCAAGAAAATTCAAAATGACTTAGGCAGTTACTCTATTTTGGTCACTTTTGACTCGTCCTGCACTAGCCCATTATTTCCATTTAACTCTATAACGCGAAGCATGATGTTTTCATAACATTAAAAAATGTATATATTAATACATATATATATTTATAACTATGAAAGTCCACAACAAAAAGAAAATTTTTTCCCAAAATTAAAATTGAAGCGTTATAGGGTTAAAAAGAAGGATGGGTCTTATCAGCGGGTCCAAGACCTTAGCATCATAAATGAATCAGTGATCCGACTGCACCTAGTAGTGCCCAAACCTGTGCCCTCCTAGGGGAAAGTGTGAATGCTTTTATCCCTCTTCCTGTACTTCCAATGAACAAACACACATGTCTGGTAATCCTAAGATTATTTTTGTTTCCTGTGACACTCACCTAATTTCAAGGCCACTGCCACCTCACAAGCTTAGCCTTGTCGTAGTCAAACTGTTCACCTTTTAGACCGTTTGTTTTTCTCAGAAGTTATCGGGTGATTAAAGCTTCTGAACCAAGTGTGCCAGGTCCACGACTACCATCTCCTGGACCACCTCAACCTTATCCATCCTGGATAAAGTTGCCCTCAATGGACAACCCCTCCCAGCAGTGTAGGAAGGGTATGGACCCAAAGCCCCACCTCGCCCCTTTTGCCAGCAGGAAGCAGCTAGAGATGTCGTCGCCCAGTACCCCCAAAGATTTGGGTCCATATCTCTTCAGGGGGGCAAATGTTAGGTAGCTATACTAGGGACTGGGGCATCCGTTATGCATGCCCATAGGGCCAAGATAAGAGCCCAGTTAGGAGAGGCACCCTGTGCATGCTCAGAGGTCCAGATTTCTGGCCATGAAGGGGAGGTCACCTGGGTGGTTCCTGTACCTGGATTGACCAATCTAGGCCATGTAAATTCAATTCAGCCACTGGGGTCGGCCAGACTTGCCCACCACGCCTCCCTAACGCTCATAAAACTCTCTTGAGTGCAGACCAGGCTTCTGCATGATTTCTCTCTCACTCAGGAAGGCTCTTTGGAGGCAGCTGTGCTGCACATGAGTGGCTGGTGGATACTGTTCAGATGCATGGCTTTCTGCTTGCAAGGGTTTTTGTCTCAGCTGACTGTAAGGGAGGAGGTAGTACGTCTGGATCACAGAGTATCCATGTCCACAAACGAGGCTGCTCATTCCACAGTCCTGGAAGTGCTTTATGAAAACCCTCTGCTTTGCAATGTCACTCCTTGTAGATTAGAATGGGAGGGGCTGGGACCAAGGTATGCTGCCTCTTACTCCCAGTTGCAGGTTTCTGGATGCTGATTGTATCTCTTACAGCATCAGTTAGTGGGCTTGTTGTCTGCCTCAGGCTTTGTTCACGGAGATCCTCCAGCTAGTTGGTGGTGTGTGCGCATGAGCAGAGGCTTCCTGCCAATCCCCCATGAGTAGTAGAGCTCCCATGGTGTGGACTCCATGAAAGCCTTGCCCCAGGCAGCATGCTTACAAAGGAGGGTGGGCCCTGCAGGACAGAGGACCATTCCCCCTGTGGAATGGCCTCAGAGATCCACCTCCCTCTCTGGCCAGCTGCTGGGGCTGTGGGTCCTAAGCATCATGGCTGACTCAGTAATAGACACAGGGTGAGGCGACTCCAGTAGCTGTTTTGACTGGTCTAATCCAGCCTGAGATCATCCTTGCATGAGCCCTCTGCCAAGATTATTTTTGTTTCTTTTATGATCTTTTCATTAGTGGCTCCTACAACACTAACCACAATCCATAAATACATCATCTGTTTGAAGCCCATCTGTACATTAATTGCCCTCCTTATTCACAAAATATCCACTCTCCACCCAAGCCCCTGGCCTCAGCTCCTCATTTTTCCCCCCTCAATGCCCGCCACCCATCCCTCATCAATCCTTGGAAATGTACTAATTCTTTTGTCATATTTTCACCCACCTTTCTTTTGAGGTCAATGAAGATCCTTGTAATCGGTTCCCACTTTCCATCCTGCCCTTCCTCCACCCTCCCAGTATCTCCACTCATAACACTGGTAAAGGGCCCATCCACTCTGGATCCCCCGTGTTTGAAATTCCTATCGGTACTAGAATACCTTCTCTAGTTTGGCCAGATTAGTATGGTAGAACTGGGATCATGATAGTGGGGCAAGAGAAAGCATTAAGAACTAGAGGAAAGTTGTGTTTCATCTTTGCTGTCTCATACCCTGTATTCTTTAATCTCCACTCTGAGATCCTTCTGTAAGGGGATGTCCAGTGCACTGCAAATAGGTTTTGGGTCTATACCCGGCAGTCCCCTCTCATTCTCCATGATAAGATTTTTTTGTTCTCATGATGCCTGTTGCCTTATCCCTTTAAAACTTTGTGATCACACAGGCTGGTATGCTTTCTCCATGTGGGCTCTGTTGCTTCAGAGCCAGATGGCTGTTTCTTTACCCTCAGGCCTTTAAGACCCCACACGCTATATCTTTAGGTAGCTGGACACCATCGGCTTTCTTCACCACATTTGCTTATGCAGCCGCTTTGTGGTCAGTGATTGTGTAGGGAAGGTGAGCATCTTAGAATGCCAATTTAATAGAACAGTGTTATTGCAATGAGGGAGTCCTTGAGCGGAGGCCCTATGTCCATCTGCTACCTTAATACTAAATCTATAAACATATGGACATAGATCTATTTCCCCATGCCCCTTTGTAAATATATGTACATATGTACATGCCTTTATTTAGACGTCTATAACTGGCCCTTGCTTCCCAGCTCACTCTTCTATACTCTTTGATTTTCCTCTTGTGCCCACTGACATGCTCAGTCTTCCTTTGGGTTTCAGTAATTCCTCTTGGTTACATTACCTTTGATCACGCCCTACCAGGCCTCCTACATCCCCCTCACTACCGTTTTCCATCACTTGTTGTACCCTTGTCTCTGGGTTTCTTTACACCACTTCCTTTCCCCCCACCGTGCTCACTCCCATGCCCAATGGAAAGGGCCGGTCACATGTTTACTCCTCCAGATTGTTCATCCAGCCTCTCTTAATTAGACAGACCTGTAAAGGTAATAACATGCACAAAACAAGACTGAGCTAAACCAAGCAGCAAAAAGAAAAAAAAACAAACAAAAATGAAAACAAAACCCAACCCAAATCCAATGACACTAAAAGAAAACAACACTAACCAGAAAGAAAAGTACAAGGACTGTGTGGTGAACTTTAGGAGTGTTTTCCAGTCCAGTCTGTGGGGGCACCGAACCCTGACCACAAAGTCCACCTTTGGCATTCCCCGGGGACTTTGATGCTCCGGTTTCTTACTCTTCCGCTGCACTCTCTTAGTGTCATGCATCGAAGTGGCAGGATCAGTTCGGGCGCAGTTCCCACACTGTGTGTCCAGTGTTGTCCCCTCTAAGGCTATGGGTCTTTGAGGGACGTTTCTCATCGTGGGGCTGCCCATGTGGTCTTCTCTGTGGATTGGCTTCTCTGATTGGGAACATCATCCTCAAGGTGTATTGGGCCAGGATGTGCTCCATTCTCCCCTCCTCCCCCTTGTTCTGCCCTGTGTTCTCTGATCAAATATGTCCCTCTCCGCGAGCTGCAGATCCGGTGCCATCCTGTGAAATACAATCTTTTGGGGCTGCAAGGATGTGGGGGGGTGGGTATCAGCTCAGATCTTTTGAGAGTCCAGGAGATATTGACTGCTCAATGGGCACAGTTCTGTGGGGCACCGTGCTCTTGGTCCAGACGCTGGTTGTGAATATGACTTTGTTGTTAACCAGTTGTGTGTCTCTGGGTCAACTCCCGTGTGTTTTTGAGTGAGTTTTTTAATCTGCAAAGTAAATGTACAGGATTATCCAGACTCCCATGTCAGCAAGTTATCGAGAGGGGTTAATCAGAGACTGTTTCATATAGTGTGTACCTGCGCGCCGCATTCTAGACCTGCGATGGCAATTATGAGCTCAGGATAGAGATGGTGTCCAGCAGGTAACATACGTGGCTCCATATTGAAACAGGAAGCCCACTGTGGAGATTTGGTCCTTCCGTTGATGGCCACTGGCCACCTAGTCTTCTCCTGCTATAACTGCTTCACTGGCTCAGCAGCTGAGCCAGAAGCCAGTGATATCATAACCAGGTGGCTAACTGGGCCAAAGGGCTGATAGATATTTGTTATTTTGTTGTCTTGGGAAACCCACCTACCCTCCATGCAAACCTTCTGGTGTGAGTTATCTGTGGACGGAATCATAGGCTCACAGTAATTCACATCTTTCTTCTTGAAAATGTGCCCATATTCTTTTCTGAACCTGACAAGGTGGCCCCTGTGTCCACCAAGAAATGTACTGCCTGGCCTCCTACTTGGAGAATTAGCCTGGGCTTATGGCGGCGAAGTGAAACAGAGCCCTGACCCCTTCATTGAGCTTCTTCAAGCATTATTGTCTCTTGCTTGGGTCTTTCTACGTGCAGATGAGGCCCATCCACTCTAGTGGAGGGTCGTGCCCCTCTCCTGGGGTTTTCAAGGCACTGATTTTTCCAGTGTCCTTCTTTCCTGCAGTAGGCACATTGGTCCTTCCCCATGGCTTGGCGGTGCCCACAGGTTAGTCTCTCCGTGAGTGGGCCATGCTCTCCTTTTCCTGAGTCTCTGGGGTATCTCATGTCAATTACGATTATTTTAGCTAGCTTCTTTGTCTCTGTCGTGCTAGGGTCATCTCTGTTGTTATACACTCAATGAGCCACTTGTACCAAATCGCTAAGATTTTTCCCTTCAAACCCTTCCCACTTCTTTGTCATGTCTGAGGCAGACTGACTGAGTAATAAAGGCAATACTTATTGCCCTCCTGTTTTCAGTGCCTCCGGGCCGTTAGGGGTATAAAGCCCGTAGGCTTCCCTCAGCCACTCTAGAAAGGCAGGCGGATATTCTCTTATAGGAACCTGAAAATTCTCACTGACCTTAGATAAATTCATAGGTTTCCTAGCTCTTCTGCAGAGGGTCATGTAAGAGCAATGGTTGATACCTGGTAAAGTCCTCTGGGCCTTGCTAGGAATTGAGATCCCACATTGTTGGTGTAGTGGCCAAAAGAGTTTCTCTCAAGTGGGGAGTGCCCGCTCGCTGACCATCAGGTTCACTGACTGCTTACTGGGCCTCTGTCTGGAAGGGCTACCCTCCTCCGTTGTGAACAGCACCTGGAGAAGTTGTTGGCAAGCATTCCAGGTGGGCTGATCAGTATGGAAGTCATACCAGTACTAGTGTGTGTGGGGGGCTGCTTGTTAGGGGTGGGGGTGAGTTTGGGGGGCCGGTGGGGGAGGGAGTGACTCAATAAGGGCCTGTTAGAAGTTTTCTATTTCTGGACCCTAGAAACCTTATAGGGCGGGGGTTGAAAGAAAGGGTTTGAAGCCAGCTCTCCCACTCCCAGAGTTCTCCTGCAAAATGGGATAAAGCCGATTAGGGGAGAGTGATGGGGAGGGGAGGGGAGGGGAGGGGAGGGGTGGGGGAGGGATGGGGGAGGGGAGGGGTGGGGGAGGGTGATGGGGAGGGATGGCCTCCACCTATGTGGTTTTGGGAACTTGGACCGTTTGTTTTTCCGGTCCTTCCATGTTTCCTGAAACCTTGGAAACAAGGGCCCTTTCTTTGCGGGAGGAGGTAAGTCTTTTATATTTGCAGGCTTCTTAGTGGCAATGTCAGCCCACACTTGAAGTAACGGGATCAGATCGGGATATCCTGTTTCCCTTTAACCATAACTATGAACTCTTAGTAACAGGGGATGGGAAAACTAGTCTTGCGTGGGTCAATCAGGGACTCCTTCTGCCCCATCACTTTTAAACAAATTGTAGAGTCTCCAAGCTTTTGGGTTGAAACCACATCCTCTTGGTGAATGCCGAGGGCAGGGGTCCTCAAACTACAACCTGTGGGCCACATGCAGACAGCCGAGGACGTTGATCCTTTCTGCCGGGTGTATGTGCCCCCATTTATTTTTTTTTTTGAACTTCAAATCAAGATGTGCAGTGTGCACATGAATTTGTTCGTAATATTTGTTTTTTTAAACTATAGTCTTTCCTTCAAAAGGCCTGAGGGATAGTGAACTGGCCCCCTGGGTAAACAGTTTAAGGACCCCTGCCCTAAGGTATCCTGGACTTAGGGGTTATTAATCTCCCAGCCCTGAAACATCCCTGAACATTCTACCCATTGTAGGAGGCACCATGGGAATTTGGACCCCGGGTAATTTACAAGCCTTTACTCCAATTGAACCCAAGAAAATTCAAAATGACTTAGGCAGTTACTCTATTTTGGTCACTTTTGACTCGTCCTGCACTAGCCCATTATTTCCATTTAACTCTATAACGCGAAGCATGATGTTTTCATAACATTAAAAAATGTATATATTAATACATATATATATTTATAACTATGAAAGTCCACAACAAAAAGAAAATTTTTTCCCAAAATTAAAATTGAAGCGTTATAGGGTTAAAAAGAAGGATGGGTCTTATCAGCGGGTCCAAGACCTTAGCATCATAAATGAATCAGTGATCCGACTGCACCTAGTAGTGCCCAAACCTGTGCCCTCCTAGGGGAAAGTGTGAATGCTTTTATCCCTCTTCCTGTACTTCCAATGAACAAACACACATGTCTGGTAATCCTAAGATTATTTTTGTTTCCTGTGACACTCACCTAATTTCAAGGCCACTGCCACCTCACAAGCTTAGCCTTGTCGTAGTCAAACTGTTCACCTTTTAGACCGTTTGTTTTTCTCAGAAGTTATCGGGTGATTAAAGCTTCTGAACCAAGTGTGCCAGGTCCACGACTACCATCTCCTGGACCACCTCAACCTTATCCATCCTGGATAAAGTTGCCCTCAATGGACAACCCCTCCCAGCAGTGTAGGAAGGGTATGGACCCAAAGCCCCACCTCGCCCCTTTTGCCAGCAGGAAGCAGCTAGAGATGTCGTCGCCCAGTACCCCCAAAGATTTGGGTCCATATCTCTTCAGGGGGGCAAATGTTAGGTAGCTATACTAGGGACTGGGGCATCCGTTATGCATGCCCATAGGGCCAAGATAAGAGCCCAGTTAGGAGAGGCACCCTGTGCATGCTCAGAGGTCCAGATTTCTGGCCATGAAGGGGAGGTCACCTGGGTGGTTCCTGTACCTGGATTG
Source organism: Tenrec ecaudatus (assembly GCF_050624435.1). NCBI lineage: Eukaryota > Metazoa > Chordata > Mammalia > Afrosoricida > Tenrecidae > Tenrec > Tenrec ecaudatus. Next base: position 1,025,687 of record NW_027457583.1, on the reverse strand, counting down.
ACCAATCTAGGCCATGTAAATTCAATTCAGCCACTGGGGTCGGCCAGACTTGCCCACCACGCCTCCCTAACGCTCATAAAACTCTCTTGAGTGCAGACCAGGCTTCTGCATGATTTCTCTCTCACTCAGGAAGGCTCTTTGGAGGCAGCTGTGCTGCACATGAGTGGCTGGTGGATACTGTTCAGATGCATGGCTTTCTGCTTGCAAGGGTTTTTGTCTCAGCTGACTGTAAGGGAGGAGGTAGTACGTCTGGATCACAGAGTATCCATGTCCACAAACGAGGCTGCTCATTCCACAGTCCTGGAAGTGCTTTATGAAAACCCTCTGCTTTGCAATGTCACTCCTTGTAGATTAGAATGGGAGGGGCTGGGACCAAGGTATGCTGCCTCTTACTCCCAGTTGCAGGTTTCTGGATGCTGATTGTATCTCTTACAGCATCAGTTAGTGGGCTTGTTGTCTGCCTCAGGCTTTGTTCACGGAGATCCTCCAGCTAGTTGGTGGTGTGTGCGCATGAGCAGAGGCTTCCTGCCAATCCCCCATGAGTAGTAGAGCTCCCATGGTGTGGACTCCATGAAAGCCTTGCCCCAGGCAGCATGCTTACAAAGGAGGGTGGGCCCTGCAGGACAGAGGACCATTCCCCCTGTGGAATGGCCTCAGAGATCCACCTCCCTCTCTGGCCAGCTGCTGGGGCTGTGGGTCCTAAGCATCATGGCTGACTCAGTAATAGACACAGGGTGAGGCGACTCCAGTAGCTGTTTTGACTGGTCTAATCCAGCCTGAGATCATCCTTGCATGAGCCCTCTGCCAAGATTATTTTTGTTTCTTTTATGATCTTTTCATTAGTGGCTCCTACAACACTAACCACAATCCATAAATACATCATCTGTTTGAAGCCCATCTGTACATTAATTGCCCTCCTTATTCACAAAATATCCACTCTCCACCCAAGCCCCTGGCCTCAGCTCCTCATTTTTCCCCCCTCAATGCCCGCCACCCATCCCTCATCAATCCTTGGAAATGTACTAATTCTTTTGTCATATTTTCACCCACCTTTCTTTTGAGGTCAATGAAGATCCTTGTAATCGGTTCCCACTTTCCATCCTGCACTTCCTCCACCCTCCCAGTATCTCCACTCATAACACTGGTAAAGGGCCCATCCACTCTGGATCCCCCGTGTTTGAAATTCCTATCGGTACTAGAATACCTTCTCTAGTTTGGCCAGATTAGTATGGTAGAACTGGGATCATGATAGTGGGGCAAGAGAAAGCATTAAGAACTAGAGGAAAGTTGTGTTTCATCTTTGCTGTCTCATACCCTGTATTCTTTAATCTCCACTCTGAGATCCTTCTGTAAGGGGATGTCCAGTGCACTGCAAATAGGTTTTGGGTCTATACCCGGCAGTCCCCTCTCATTCTCCATGATAAGATTTTTTTGTTCTCATGATGCCTGTTGCCTTATCCCTTTAAAACTTTGTGATCACACAGGCTGGTATGCTTTCTCCATGTGGGCTCTGTTGCTTCAGAGCCAGATGGCTGTTTCTTTACCCTCAGGCCTTTAAGACCCCACACGCTATATCTTTAGGTAGCTGGACACCATCGGCTTTCTTCACCACATTTGCTTATGCAGCCGCTTTGTGGTCAGTGATTGTGTAGGGAAGGTGAGCATCTTAGAATGCCAATTTAATAGAACAGTGTTATTGCAATGAGGGAGTCCTTGAGCGGAGGCCCTATGTCCATCTGCTACCTTAATACTAAATCTATAAACATATGGACATAGATCTATTTCCCCATGCCCCTTTGTAAATATATGTACATATGTACATGCCTTTATTTAGACGTCTATAACTGGCCCTTGCTTCCCAGCTCACTCTTCTATACTCTTTGATTTTCCTCTTGTGCCCACTGACATGCTCAGTCTTCCTTTGGGTTTCAGTAATTCCTCTTGGTTACATTACCTTTGATCACGCCCTACCAGGCCTCCTACATCCCCCTCACTACCGTTTTCCATCACTTGTTGTACCCTTGTCTCTGGGTTTCTTTACACCACTTCCTTTCCCCCCACCGTGCTCACTCCCATGCCCAATGGAAAGGGCCGGTCACATGTTTACTCCTCCAGATTGTTCATCCAGCCTCTCTTAATTAGACAGACCTGTAAAGGTAATAACATGCACAAAACAAGACTGAGCTAAACCAAGCAGCAAAAAGAAAAAAAAAAACAAACAAAAATGAAAACAAAACCCAACCCAAATCCAATGACACTAAAAGAAAACAACACTAACCAGAAAGAAAAGTACAAGGACTGTGTGGTGAACTTTAGGAGTGTTTTCCAGTCCAGTCTGTGGGGGCACCGAACCCTGACCACAAAGTCCACCTTTGGCATTCCCCGGGGACTTTGATGTTCCGTTTTCTTACTCTTCCGCTGCACTCTCTTAGTGTCATGCATCGAAGTGGCAGGATCAGTTCGGGCGCAGTTCCCACACTGTGTGTCCAGTGTTGTCCCCTCTAAGGCTATGGGTCTTTGAGGGACGTTTCTCATCGTGGGGCTGCCCATGTGGTCTTCTCTGTGGATTGGCTTCTCTGATTGGGAACATCATCCTCAAGGTGTATTGGGCCAGGATGTGCTCCATTCTCCCCTCCTCCCCCTTGTTCTGCCCTGTGTTCTCTGATCAAATATGTCCCTCTCCGCGAGCTGCAGATCCGGTGCCATCCTGTGAAATACAATCTTTTGGGGCTGCAAGGATGTGGGGGGGTGGGTATCAGCTCAGATCTTTTGAGAGTCCAGGAGATATTGACTGCTCAATGGGCACAGTTCTGTGGGGCACCGTGCTCTTGGTCCAGACGCTGGTTGTGAATATGACTTTGTTGTTAACCAGTTGTGTGTCTCTGGGTCAACTCCCGTGTGTTTTTGAGTGAGTTTTTTAATCTGCAAAGTAAATGTACAGGATTATCCAGACTCCCATGTCAGCAAGTTATCGAGAGGGGTTAATCAGAGACTGTTTCATATAGTGTGTACCTGCGCGCCGCATTCTAGACCTGCGATGGCAATTATGAGCTCAGGATAGAGATGGTGTCCAGCAGGTAACATACGTGGCTCCATATTGAAACAGGAAGCCCACTGTGGAGATTTGGTCCTTCCGTTGATGGCCACCGGCCACCTAGTCTTCTCCTGCTATAACTGCTTCACTGGCTCAGCAGCTGAGCCAGAAGCCAGTGATATCATAACCAGGTGGCTAACTGGGCCAAAGGGCTGATAGATATTTGTTATTTTGTTGTCTTGGGAAACCCACCTACCCTCCATGCAAACCTTCTGGTGTGAGTTATCTGTGGACGGAATCATAGGCTCACAGTAATTCACATCTTTCTTCTTGAAAATGTGCCCATATTCCTTTCTGAACCTGACAAGGTGGCCCCTGTGTCCACCAAAAAATTTACTGCCTGGCCTCCTACTTGGAGAGTTAGCCTGGGCTTTTGGCGGCGAAGTGAAACAGAGCCCTGACCCCTTCATTGAGCTTCTTCAAGCATTATTGTCTCTTGCTTGGGTCTTTCTACGTGCAGATGAGGCCCATCCACTCTAGTGGAGGGTCGTGCACCTCTCCTGGGGTTTTCAAGGCACTGATTTTTCCAGTGTCCTTCTTTCCTGCAGTAGGCACATTGGTCCTTCCCCATGGCTTGGCGGTGCCCACAGGTTAGTCTCTCCGTGAGTGGGCCATGCTCTCCTTTTCCTGAGTCTCTGGGGTATCTCATGGCAATTACGATTATTTTAGCTAGCTTCTTTGTCTCTCTCGTGCTAGGGTCATCTCTGTTGTTATACACTCAATGAGCCACTTGTACCAAATCGCTAAGATTTTTCCCTTCAAACCCTTCCCACTTCTTTGTCATGTCTGAGGCAGACTGACTGAGTAATAAAGGCAATACTTATTGCCCTCCTGTTTTCAGTGCCTCCGGGCCGTTAGGGGTATAAAGCCCGTAGGCTTCCCTCAGCCACTCTAGAAAGGCAGGCGGATATTCTCTTATAGGAACCTGAAAATTCTCACTGACCTTAGATAAATTCATAGGTTTCCTAGCTCTTCTGCAGAGGGTCATGTAAGAGCAATGGTTGATACCTGGTAAAGTCCTCTGGGCCTTGCTAGGAATTGAGATCCCACATTGTTGGTGTAGTGGCCAAAAGAGTTTCTCTCAAGTGGGGAGTGCCCGCTCGCTGACCATCAGGTTCACTGACTGCTTACTGGGCCTCTGTCTGGAAGGGCTACCCTCCTCCGTTGTGAACAGCACCTGGAGAAGTTGTTGGCAAGCATTCCAGGTGGGCTGATGAGTATGGAAGTCATACCAGTACTAGTGTGTGTGGGGGGCTGCTTGTTAGGGGTGGGGGTGAGTTTGGGGGGCCGGTGGGGGAGGGAGTGACTCAATAAGGGCCTGTTAGAAGTTTTCTATTTCTGGACCCTAGAAACCTTATAGGGCGGGGGTTGAAAGAAAGGGTTTGAAGCCAGCTCTCCCACTCCCAGAGTTCTCCTGCAAAATGGGATAAAGCCGATTAGGGGAGAGTGATGGGGAGGGGAGGGGAGGGGAGGGGAGGGGTGGGGGAGGGATGGGGGAGGGGAGGGGTGGGGGAGGGTGATGGGGAGGGATGGCCTCCACCTATGTGGTTTTGGGAACTTGGACCGTTTGTTTTTCCGGTCCTTCCATGTTTCCTGAAACCTTGGAAACAAGGGCCCTTTCTTTGCGGGAGGGAGTAAGTCTTTTATATTTGCAGGCTTCTTAGTGGCAATGTCAGCCCACACTTGAAGTAACGGGATCAGATCGGGATATCCTGTTTCCCTTTAACCATAACTATGAACTCTTAGTAACAGGGGATGGGAAAACTAGTCTTGCGTGGGTCAATCAGGGACTCCTTCTGCCCCATCACTTTTAAACAAATTGTAGAGTCTCCAAGCTTTTGGGTTGAAACCACATCCTCTTGGTGAATGCCGAGGGTAGGGGTCCTCAAACTACAACCTGTGGGCCACATGCAGACAGCCGAGGACGTTGATCCTTTCTGCCGGGTGTATGTGCCCCATTTATTTTTTTTTTGAACTTCAAATCAAGATGTGCAGTGTGCACATGAATTTGTTCGTAATATTTGTTTTTTTAAACTATAGTCTTTCCTTCAAAAGGCCTGAGGGATAGTGAACTGGCCCCCTGGGTAAACAGTTTAAGGACCCCTGCCCTAAGGTATCCTGGACTTAGGGGTTATTAATCTCCCAGCCCTGAAACATCCCTGAACATTCTACCCATTGTAGGAGGCACCATGGGAATTTGGACCCCGGGTAATTTACAAGCCTTTACTCCAATTGAACCCAAGAAAATTCAAAATGACTTAGGCAGTTACTCTATTTTGGTCACTTTTGACTCGTCCTGCACTAGCCCATTATTTCCATTTAACTCTATAACGCGAAGCATGATGTTTTCATAACATTAAAAAATGTATATATTAATACATATATATATATTTATAACTATGAAAGTCCACAACAAAAAGAAAATTTTTTCCCAAAATTAAAATTGAAGCGTTATAGGGTTAAAAAGAAGGATGGGTCTTATCAGCGGGTCCAAGACCTTAGCATCATAAATGAATCAGTGATCCGACTGCACCTAGTAGTGCCCAAACCTGTGCCCTCCTAGGGGAAAGTGTGAATGCTTTTATCCCTCTTCCTGTACTTCCAATGAACAAACACACATGTCTGGTAATCCTAAGATTATTTTTGTTTCCTGTGACACTCACCTAATTTCAAGGCCACTGCCACCTCACAAGCTTAGCCTTGTCGTAGTCAAACTGTTCACCTTTTAGACCGTTTGTTTTTCTCAGAAGTTATCGGGTGATTAAAGCTTCTGAACCAAGTGTGCCAGGTCCACGACTACCATCTCCTGGACCACCTCAACCTTATCCATCCTGGATAAAGTTGCCCTCAATGGACAACCCCTCCCAGCAGTGTAGGAAGGGTATGGACCCAAAGCCCCACCTCGCCCCTTTTGCCAGCAGGAAGCAGCTAGAGATGTCGTCGCCCAGTACCCCCAAAGATTTGGGTCCATATCTCTTCAGGGGGGCAAATGTTAGGTAGCTATACTAGGGACTGGGGCATCCGTTATGCATGCCCATAGGGCCAAGATAAGAGCCCAGTTAGGAGAGGCACCCTGTGCATGCTCAGAGGTCCAGATTTCTGGCCATGAAGGGGAGGTCACCTGGGTGGTTCCTGTGCCTGGATTGACCAATCTAGGCCATGTAAATTCAATTCAGCCACTGGGGTCGGCCAGACTTGCCCACCACGCCTCCCTAACGCTCATAAAACTCTCTTGAGTGCAGACCAGGCTTCTGCATGATTTCTCTCTCACTCAGGAAGGCTCTTTGGAGGCAGCTGTGCTGCACATGAGTGGCTGGTGGATACTGTTCAGATGCATGGCTTTCTGCTTGCAAGGGTTTTTGTCTCAGCTGACTGTAAGGGAGGAGGTAGTACGTCTGGATCACAGAGTATCCATGTCCACAAACGAGGCTGCTCATTCCACAGTCCTGGAAGTGCTTTATGAAAACCCTCTGCTTTGCAATGTCACTCCTTGTAGATTAGAATGGGAGGGGCTGGGACCAAGGTATGCTGCCTCTTACTCCCAGTTGCAGGTTTCTGGATGCTGATTGTATCTCTTACAGCATCAGTTAGTGGGCTTGTTGTCTGCCTCAGGCTTTGTTCACGGAGATCCTCCAGCTAGTTGGTGGTGTGTGCGCATGAGCAGAGGCTTCCTGCCAATCCCCCATGAGTAGTAGAGCTCCCATGGTGTGGACTCCATGAAAGCCTTGCCCCAGGCAGCATGCTTACAAAGGAGGGTGGGCCCTGCAGGACAGAGGACCATTCCCCCTGTGGAATGGCCTCAGAGATCCACCTCCCTCTCTGGCCAGCTGCTGGGGCTGTGGGTCCTAAGCATCATGGCTGACTCAGTAATAGACACAGGGTGAGGCGACTCCAGTAGCTGTTTTGACTGGTCTAATCCAGCCTGAGATCATCCTTGCATGAGCCCTCTGCCAAGATTATTTTTGTTTCTTTTATGATCTTTTCATTAGTGGCTCCTACAACACTAACCACAATCCATAAATACATCATCTGTTTGAAGCCCATCTGTACATTAATTGCCCTCCTTATTCACAAAATATCCACTCTCCACCCAAGCCCCTGGCCTCAGCTCCTCATTTTTCCCCCCTCAATGCCCGCCACCCATCCCTCATCAATCCTTGGAAATGTACTAATTCTTTTGTCATATTTTCACCCACCTTTCTTTTGAGGTCAATGAAGATCCTTGTAATCGGTTCCCACTTTCCATCCTGCCCTTCCTCCACCCTCCCAGTATCTCCACTCATAACACTGGTAAAGGGCCCATCCACTCTGGATCCCCCGTGTTTGAAATTCCTATCGGTACTAGAATACCTTCTCTAGTTTGGCCAGATTAGTATGGTAGAACTGGGATCATGATAGTGGGGCAAGAGAAAGCATTAAGAACTAGAGGAAAGTTGTGTTTCATCTTTGCTGTCTCATACCCTGTATTCTTTAATCTCCACTCTGAGATCCTTCTGTAAGGGGATGTCCAGTGCACTGCAAATAGGTTTTGGGTCTATACCCGGCAGTCCCCTCTCATTCTCCATGATAAGATTTTTTTGTTCTCATGATGCCTGTTGCCTTATCCCTTTAAAACTTTGTGATCACACAGGCTGGTATGCTTTCTCCATGTGGGCTCTGTTGCTTCAGAGCCAGATGGCTGTTTCTTTACCCTCAGGCCTTTAAGACCGCACACGCTATATCTTTAGGTAGCTGGACACCATCGGCTTTCTTCACCACATTTGCTTATGCAGCCGCTTTGTGGTCAGTGATTGTGTAGGGAAGGTGAGCATCTTAGAATGCCAATTTAATAGAACAGTGTTATTGCAATGAGGGAGTCCTTGAGCGGAGGCCCTATGTCCATCTGCTACCTTAATACTAAATCTATAAACATATGGACATAGATCTATTTCCCCATGCCCCTTTGTAAATATATGTACATATGTACATGCCTTTATTTAGACGTCTATAACTGGCCCTTGCTTCCCAGCTCACTCTTCTATACTCTTTGATTTTCCTCTTGTGCCCACTGACATGCTCAGTCTTCCTTTGGGTTTCAGTAATTCCTCTTGGTTACATTACCTTTGATCACGCCCTACCAGGCCTCCTACATCCCCCTCACTACCGTTTTCCATCACTTGTTGTACCCTTGTCTCTGGGTTTCTTTACACCACTTCCTTTCCCCCCACCGTGCTCACTCCCATGCCCAATGGAAAGGGCCGGTCACATGTTTACTCCTCCAGATTGTTCATCCAGCCTCTCTTAATTAGACAGACCTGTAAAGGTAATAACATGCACAAAACAAGACTGAGCTAAACCAAGCAGCAAAAAGAAAAAAAAAACAAACAAAAATGAAAACAAAACCCAACCCAAATCCAATGACACTAAAAGAAAACAACACTAACCAGAAAGAAAAGTACAAGGACTGTGTGGTGAACTTTAGGAGTGTTTTCCAGTCCAGTCTGTGGGGGCACCGAACCCTGACCACAAAGTCCACCTTTGGCATTCCCCGGGGACTTTGATGTTCCGTTTTCTTACTCTTCCGCTGCACTCTCTTAGTGTCATGCATCGAAGTGGCAGGATCAGTTCGGGCGCAGTTCCCACACTGTGTGTCCAGTGTTGTCCCCTCTAAGGCTATGGGTCTTTGAGGGACGTTTCTCATCGTGGGGCTGCCCATGTGGTCTTCTCTGTGGATTGGCTTCTCTGATTGGGAACATCATCCTCAAGGTGTATTGGGCCAGGATGTGCTCCACTCTCCCCTCCTCCCCCTTGTTCTGCCCTGTGTTCTCTGATCAAATATGTCCCTCTCCGCGAGCTGCAGATCCGGTGCCATCCTGTGAAATACAATCTTTTGGGGCTGCAAGGATGTGGGGGGGTGGGTATCAGCTCAGATCTTTTGAGAGTCCAGGAGATATTGACTGCTCAATGGGCACAGTTCTGTGGGGCACCGTGCTCTTGGTCCAGACGCTGGTTGTGAATATGACTTTGTTGTTAACCAGTTGTGTGTCTCTGGGTCAACTCCCGTGTGTTTTTGAGTGAGTTTTTTAATCTGCAAAGTAAATGTACAGGATTATCCAGACTCCCATGTCAGCAAGTTATCGAGAGGGGTTAATCAGAGACTGTTTCATATAGTGTGTACCTGCGCGCCGCATTCTAGACCTGCGATGGCAATTATGAGCTCAGGATAGAGATGGTGTCCAGCAGGTAACATACGTGGCTCCATATTGAAACAGGAAGCCCACTGTGGAGATTTGGTCCTTCCGTTGATGGCCACCGGCCACCTAGTCTTCTCCTGCTATAACTGCTTCACTGGCTCAGCAGCTGAGCCAGAAGCCAGTGATATCATAACCAGGTGGCTAACTGGGCCAAAGGGCTGATAGATATTTGTTATTTTGTTGTCTTGGGAAACCCACCTACCCTCCATGCAAACCTTCTGGTGTGAGTTATCTGTGGACGGAATCATAGGCTCACAGTAATTCACATCTTTCTTCTTGAAAATGTGCCCATATTCCTTTCTGAACCTGACAAGGTGGCCCCTGTGTCCACCAAAAAATTTACTGCCTGGCCTCCTACTTGGAGAGTTAGCCTGGGCTTTTGGCGGCGAAGTGAAACAGAGCCCTGACCCCTTCATTGAGCTTCTTCAAGCATTATTGTCTCTTGCTTGGGTCTTTCTACGTGCAGATGAGGCCCATCCACTCTAGTGGAGGGTCGTGCACCTCTCCTGGGGTTTTCAAGGCACTGATTTTTCCAGTGTCCTTCTTTCCTGCAGTAGGCACATTGGTCCTTCCCCATGGCTTGGCGGTGCCCACAGGTTAGTCTCTCCGTGAGTGGGCCATGCTCTCCTTTTCCTGAGTCTCTGGGGTATCTCATGGCAATTACGATTATTTTAGCTAGCTTCTTTGTCTCTCTCGTGCTAGGGTCATCTCTGTTGTTATACACTCAATGAGCCACTTGTACCAAATCGCTAAGATTTTTCCCTTCAAACCCTTCCCACTTCTTTGTCATGTCTGAGGCAGACTGACTGAGTAATAAAGGCAATACTTATTGCCCTCCTGTTTTCAGTGCCTCCGGGCCGTTAGGGGTATAAAGCCCGTAGGCTTCCCTCAGCCACTCTAGAAAGGCAGGCGGATATTCTCTTATAGGAACCTGAAAATTCTCACTGACCTTAGATAAATTCATAGGTTTCCTAGCTCTTCTGCAGAGGGTCATGTAAGAGCAATGGTTGATACCTGGTAAAGTCCTCTGGGCCTTGCTAGGAATTGAGATCCCACATTGTTGGTGTAGTGGCCAAAAGAGTTTCTCTCAAGTGGGGAGTGCCCGCTCGCTGACCATCAGGTTCACTGACTGCTTACTGGGCCTCTGTCTGGAAGGGCTACCCTCCTCCGTTGTGAACAGCACCTGGAGAAGTTGTTGGCAAGCATTCCAGGTGGGCTGATGAGTATGGAAGTCATACCAGTACTAGTGTGTGTGGGGGGCTGCTTGTTAGGGGTGGGGGTGAGTTTGGGGGGCCGGTGGGGGAGGGAGTGACTCAATAAGGGCCTGTTAGAAGTTTTCTATTTCTGGACCCTAGAAACCTTATAGGGCGGGGGTTGAAAGAAAGGGTTTGAAGCCAGCTCTCCCACTCCCAGAGTTCTCCTGCAAAATGGGATAAAGCCGATTAGGGGAGAGTGATGGGGAGGGGAGGGGAGGGGAGGGGAGGGGTGGGGGAGGGATGGGGGAGGGGAGGGGTGGGGGAGGGTGATGGGGAGGGATGGCCTCCACCTATGTGGTTTTGGGAACTTGGACCGTTTGTTTTTCCGGTCCTTCCATGTTTCCTGAAACCTTGGAAACAAGGGCCCTTTCTTTGCGGGAGGGAGTAAGTCTTTTATATTTGCAGGCTTCTTAGTGGCAATGTCAGCCCACACTTGAAGTAACGGGATCAGATCGGGATATCCTGTTTCCCTTTAACCATAACTATGAACTCTTAGTAACAGGGGATGGGAAAACTAGTCTTGCGTGGGTCAATCAGGGACTCCTTCTGCCCCATCACTTTTAAACAAATTGTAGAGTCTCCAAGCTTTTGGGTTGAAACCACATCCTCTTGGTGAATGCCGAGGGTAGGGGTCCTCAAACTACAACCTGTGGGCCACATGCAGACAGCCGAGGACGTTGATCCTTTCTGCCGGGTGTATGTGCCCCATTTATTTTTTTTTTTGAACTTCAAATCAAGATGTGCAGTGTGCACATGAATTTGTTCGTAATATTTGTTTTTTTAAACTATAGTCTTTCCTTCAAAAGGCCTGAGGGATAGTGAACTGGCCCCCTGGGTAAACAGTTTAAGGACCCCTGCCCTAAGGTATCCTGGACTTAGGGGTTATTAATCTCCCAGCCCTGAAACATCCCTGAACATTCTACCCATTGTAGGAGGCACCATGGGAATTTGGACCCCGGGTAATTTACAAGCCTTTACTCCAATTGAACCCAAGAAAATTCAAAATGACTTAGGCAGTTACTCTATTTTGGTCACTTTTGACTCGTCCTGCACTAGCCCATTATTTCCATTTAACTCTATAACGCGAAGCATGATGTTTTCATAACATTAAAAAATGTATATATTAATACATATATATATATATTTATAACTATGAAAGTCCACAACAAAAAGAAAATTTTTTCCCAAAATTAAAATTGAAGCGTTATAGGGTTAAAAAGAAGGATGGGTCTTATCAGCGGGTCCAAGACCTTAGCATCATAAATGAATCAGTGATCCGACTGCACCTAGTAGTGCCCAAACCTGTGCCCTCCTAGGGGAAAGTGTGAATGCTTTTATCCCTCTTCCTGTACTTCCAATGAACAAACACACATGTCTGGTAATCCTAAGATTATTTTTGTTTCCTGTGACACTCACCTAATTTCAAGGCCACTGCCACCTCACAAGCTTAGCCTTGTCGTAGTCAAACTGTTCACCTTTTAGACCGTTTGTTTTTCTCAGAAGTTATCGGGTGATTAAAGCTTCTGAACCAAGTGTGCCAGGTCCACGACTACCATCTCCTGGACCACCTCAACCTTATCCATCCTGGATAAAGTTGCCCTCAATGGACAACCCCTCCCAGCAGTGTAGGAAGGGTATGGACCCAAAGCCCCACCTCGCCCCTTTTGCCAGCAGGAAGCAGCTAGAGATGTCGTCGCCCAGTACCCCCAAAGATTTGGGTCCATATCTCTTCAGGGGGGCAAATGTTAGGTAGCTATACTAGGGACTGGGGCATCCGTTATGCATGCCCATAGGGCCAAGATAAGAGCCCAGTTAGGAGAGGCACCCTGTGCATGCTCAGAGGTCCAGATTTCTGGCCATGAAGGGGAGGTCACCTGGGTGGTTCCTGTACCTGGATTGACCAATCTAGGCCATGTAAATTCAATTCAGCCACTGGGGTCGGCCAGACTTGCCCACCACGCCTCCCTAACGCTCATAAAACTCTCTTGAGTGCAGACCAGGCTTCTGCATGATTTCTCTCTCACTCAGGAAGGCTCTTTGGAGGCAGCTGTGCTGCACATGAGTGGCTGGTGGATACTGTTCAGATGCATGGCTTTCTGCTTGCAAGGGTTTTTGTCTCAGCTGACTGTAAGGGAGGAGGTAGTACGTCTGGATCACAGAGTATCCATGTCCACAAACGAGGCTGCTCATTCCACAGTCCTGGAAGTGCTTTATGAAAACCCTCTGCTTTGCAATGTCACTCCTTGTAGATTAGAATGGGAGGGGCTGGGACCAAGGTATGCTGCCTCTTACTCCCAGTTGCAGGTTTCTGGATGCTGATTGTATCTCTTACAGCATCAGTTAGTGGGCTTGTTGTCTGCCTCAGGCTTTGTTCACGGAGATCCTCCAGCTAGTTGGTGGTGTGTGCGCATGAGCAGAGGCTTCCTGCCAATCCCCCATGAGTAGTAGAGCTCCCATGGTGTGGACTCCATGAAAGCCTTGCCCCAGGCAGCATGCTTACAAAGGAGGGTGGGCCCTGCAGGACAGAGGACCATTCCCCCTGTGGAATGGCCTCAGAGATCCACCTCCCTCTCTGGCCAGCTGCTGGGGCTGTGGGTCCTAAGCATCATGGCTGACTCAGTAATAGACACAGGGTGAGGCGACTCCAGTAGCTGTTTTGACTGGTCTAATCCAGCCTGAGATCATCCTTGCATGAGCCCTCTGCCAAGATTATTTTTGTTTCTTTTATGATCTTTTCATTAGTGGCTCCTACAACACTAACCACAATCCATAAATACATCATCTGTTTGAAGCCCATCTGTACATTAATTGCCCTCCTTATTCACAAAATATCCACTCTCCACCCAAGCCCCTGGCCTCAGCTCCTCATTTTTCCCCCCTCAATGCCCGCCACCCATCCCTCATCAATCCTTGGAAATGTACTAATTCTTTTGTCATATTTTCACCCACCTTTCTTTTGAGGTCAATGAAGATCCTTGTAATCGGTTCCCACTTTCCATCCTGCCCTTCCTCCACCCTCCCAGTATCTCCACTCATAACACTGGTAAAGGGCCCATCCACTCTGGATCCCCCGTGTTTGAAATTCCTATCGGTACTAGAATACCTTCTCTAGTTTGGCCAGATTAGTATGGTAGAACTGGGATCATGATAGTGGGGCAAGAGAAAGCATTAAGAACTAGAGGAAAGTTGTGTTTCATCTTTGCTGTCTCATACCCTGTATTCTTTAATCTCCACTCTGAGATCCTTCTGTAAGGGGATGTCCAGTGCACTGCAAATAGGTTTTGGGTCTATACCCGGCAGTCCCCTCTCATTCTCCATGATAAGATTTTTTTGTTCTCATGATGCCTGTTGCCTTATCCCTTTAAAACTTTGTGATCACACAGGCTGGTATGCTTTCTCCATGTGGGCTCTGTTGCTTCAGAGCCAGATGGCTGTTTCTTTACCCTCAGGCCTTTAAGACCCCACACGCTATATCTTTAGGTAGCTGGACACCATCGGCTTTCTTCACCACATTTGCTTATGCAGCCGCTTTGTGGTCAGTGATTGTGTAGGGAAGGTGAGCATCTTAGAATGCCAATTTAATAGAACAGTGTTATTGCAATGAGGGAGTCCTTGAGCGGAGGCCCTATGTCCATCTGCTACCTTAATACTAAATCTATAAACATATGGACATAGATCTATTTCCCCATGCCCCTTTGTAAATATATGTACATATGTACATGCCTTTATTTAGACGTCTATAACTGGCCCTTGCTTCCCAGCTCACTCTTCTATACTCTTTGATTTTCCTCTTGTGCCCACTGACATGCTCAGTCTTCCTTTGGGTTTCAGTAATTCCTCTTGGTTACATTACCTTTGATCACGCCCTACCAGGCCTCCTACATCCCCCTCACTACCGTTTTCCATCACTTGTTGTACCCTTGTCTCTGGGTTTCTTTACACCACTTCCTTTCCCCCCACCGTGCTCACTCCCATGCCCAATGGAAAGGGCCGGTCACATGTTTACTCCTCCAGATTGTTCATCCAGCCTCTCTTAATTAGACAGACCTGTAAAGGTAATAACATGCACAAAACAAGACTGAGCTAAACCAAGCAGCAAAAAGAAAAAAAAACAAACAAAAATGAAAACAAAACCCAACCCAAATCCAATGACACTAAAAGAAAACAACACTAACCAGAAAGAAAAGTACAAGGACTGTGTGGTGAACTTTAGGAGTGTTTTCCAGTCCAGTCTGTGGGGGCACCGAACCCTGACCACAAAGTCCACCTTTGGCATTCCCCGGGGACTTTGATGCTCCGGTTTCTTACTCTTCCGCTGCACTCTCTTAGTGTCATGCATCGAAGTGGCAGGATCAGTTCGGGCGCAGTTCCCACACTGTGTGTCCAGTGTTGTCCCCTCTAAGGCTATGGGTCTTTGAGGGACGTTTCTCATCGTGGGGCTGCCCATGTGGTCTTCTCTGTGGATTGGCTTCTCTGATTGGGAACATCATCCTCAAGGTGTATTGGGCCAGGATGTGCTCCATTCTCCCCTCCTCCCCCTTGTTCTGCCCTGTGTTCTCTGATCAAATATGTCCCTCTCCGCGAGCTGCAGATCCGGTGCCATCCTGTGAAATACAATCTTTTGGGGCTGCAAGGATGTGGGGGGGTGGGTATCAGCTCAGATCTTTTGAGAGTCCAGGAGATATTGACTGCTCGATGGGCACAGTTCTGTGGGGCACCGTGCTCTTGGTCCAGACGCTGGTTGTGAATATGACTTTGTTGTTAACCAGTTGTGTGTCTCTGGGTCAACTCCCGTGTGTTTTTGAGTGAGTTTTTTAATCTGCAAAGTAAATGTACAGGATTATCCAGACTCCCATGTCAGCAAGTTATCGAGAGGGGTTAATCAGAGACTGTTTCATATAGTGTGTACCTGCGCGCCGCATTCTAGACCTGCGATGGCAATTATGAGCTCAGGATAGAGATGGTGTCCAGCAGGTAACATACGTGGCTCCATATTGAAACAGGAAGCCCACTGTGGAGATTTGGTCCTTCCGTTGATGGCCACCGGCCACCTAGTCTTCTCCTGCTATAACTGCTTCACTGGCTCAGCAGCTGAGCCAGAAGCCAGTGATATCATAACCAGGTGGCTAACTGGGCCAAAGGGCTGATAGGTATTTGTTATTTTGTTGTCTTGGGAAACCCACCTACCCTCCATGCAAACCTTCTGGTGTGAGTTATCTGTGGAAGGAATCATAGGCTCACAGTAATTCACATCTTTCTTCTTGAAAATGTGCCCATATTCCTTTCTGAACCTGACAAGGTGGCCCCTGTGTCCACCAAGAAATTTACTGCCTGGCCTCCTACTTGGAGAGTTAGCCTGGGCTTTTGGCGGCGAAGTGAAACAGAGCCCTGACCCCTTCATTGAGCTTCTTCAAGCATTATTGTCTCTTGCTTGGGTCTTTCTACGTGCAGATGAGGCCCATCCACTCTAGTGGAGGGTCGTGCACCTCTCCTGGGGTTTTCAAGGCACTGATTTTTCCAGTGTCCTTCTTTCCTGCAGTAGGCACATTGGTCCTTCCCCATGGCTTGGCGGTGCCCACAGGTTAGTCTCTCCGTGAGTGGGCCATGCTCTCCTTTTCCTGAGTCTCTGGGGTATCTCATGTCAATTACGATTATTTTAGCTAGCTTCTTTGTCTCTGTCGTGCTAGGGTCATCTCTGTTGTTATACACTCAATGAGCCACTTGTACCAAATCGCTAAGATTTTTCCCTTCAAACCCTTCCCACTTCTTTGTCATGTCTGAGGCAGACTGACTGAGTAATAAAGGCAATACTTATTGCCCTCCTGTTTTCAGTGCCTCCGGGCCGTTAGGGGTATAAAGCCCGTAGGCTTCCCTCAGCCACTCTAGAAAGGCAGGCGGATATTCTCTTATAGGAACCTGAAAATTCTCACTGACCTTAGATAAATTCATAGGTTTCCTAGCTCTTCTGCAGAGGGTCATGTAAGAGCAATGGTTGATACCTGGTAAAGTCCTCTGGGCCTTGCTAGGAATTGAGATCCCACATTGTTGGTGTAGTGGCCAAAAGAGTTTCTCTCAAGTGGGGAGTGCCCGCTCGCTGACCATCAGGTTCACTGACTGCTTACTGGGCCTCTGTCTGGAAGGGCTACCCTCCTCCGTTGTGAACAGCACCTGGAGAAGTTGTTGGCAAGCATTCCAGGTGGGCTGATGAGTATGGAAGTCATACCAGTACTAGTGTGTGTGGGGGGCTGCTTGTTAGGGGTGGGGGTGAGTTTGGGGGGCCGGTGGGGGAGGGAGTGACTCAATAAGGGCCTGTTAGAAGTTTTCTATTTCTGGACCCTAGAAACCTTATAGGGCGGGGGTTGAAAGAAAGGGTTTGAAGCCAGCTCTCCCACTCCCAGAGTTCTCCTGCAAAATGGGATAAAGCCGATTAGGGGAGAGTGATGGGGAGGGCAGGGGAGGGGAGGGGTGGGGGAGGGATGGGGGAGGGGAGGGGTGGGGGAGGGTGATGGAGAGGGATGGCCTCCACCTATGTGGTTTTGGGAACTTGGACCGTTTTTTTTTCCGGTCCTTCCATGTTTCCTGAAACCTTGGAAACAAGGGCCCTTTCTTTGCGGGAGGGAGTAAGTCTTTTATATTTGCAGGCTTCTTAGTGGCAATGTCAGCCCACACTTGAAGTAACGGGATCAGATCGGGATATCCTGGTTCCCTTTAACCATAACTATGAACTCTTAGTAACAGGGGATGAGAAAACTAGTCTTGCGTGGGTCAATCAGGGACTCCTTCTGCCCCATCACTTTTAAACAAATTGTAGAGTCTCCAAGCTTTTGGGTTGAAACCACATCCTCTTGGTGAATGCCGAGGGCAGGGGTCCTCAAACTACAACCTGTGGGCCACATGCAGACAGCCGAGGACGTTGATCCTTTCTGCCGGGTGTATGTGCCCCATTTATTTTTTTTGTGAACTTCAAATCAAGATGTGCAGTGTGCACATGAATTTGTTCGTAATATTTGTTTTTTTAAACTATAGTCTTTCCTTCAAAAGGCCTGAGGGATAGTGAACTGGCCCCCTGGGTAAACAGTTTAAGGACCCCTGCCCTAAGGTATCCTGGACTTAGGGGTTATTAATCTCCCAGCCCTGAAACATCCCTGAACATTCTACCCATTGTAGGAGGCACCATGGGAATTTGGACCCCGGGTAATTTACAAGCCTTTACTCCAATTGAACCCAAGAAAATTCAAAATGACTTAGGCAGTTACTCTATTTTGGTCACTTTTGACTCGTCCTGCACTAGCCCATTATTTCCATTTAACTCTATAACGCGAAGCATGATGTTTTCATAACATTAAAAAATGTATATATTAATACATATATATATATTTATAACTATGAAAGTCCACAACAAAAAGAAAATTTTTTCCCAAAATTAAAATTGAAGCGTTATAGGGTTAAAAAGAAGGATGGGTATTATCAGCGGGTCCAAGACCTTAGCATCATAAATGAATCAGTGATCCGACTGCACCTAGTAGTGCCCAAACCTGTGCCCTCCTAGGGGAAAGTGTGAATGCTTTTATCCCTCTTCCTGTACTTCCAATGAACAAACACACATGTCTGGTAATCCTAAGATTATTTTTGTTTCCTGTGACACTCACCTAATTTCAAGGCCACTGCCACCTCACAAGCTTAGCCTTGTCGTAGTCAAACTGTTCACCTTTTAGACCGTTTGTTTTTCTCAGAAGTTATCGGGTGATTAAAGCTTCTGAACCAAGTGTGCCAGGTCCACGACTACCATCTCCTGGACCACCTCAACCTTATCCATCCTGGATAAAGTTGCCCTCAATGGACAACCCCTCCCAGCAGTGTAGGAAGGGTATGGACCCAAAGCCCCACCTCGCCCCTTTTGCCAGCAGGAAGCAGCTAGAGATGTCGTCGCCCAGTACCCCAAAGATTTGGGTCCATATCTCTTCAGGGGGGCAAATGTTTGGTAGCTATGCTAGGGACTGGGGCATCCGTTATGCATGCCCATAGGGCCAAGATAAGAGCCCAGTTAGGAGAGGCAACCTGTGCATGCTCAGAGGTCCAGATTTCTGGCCATGAAGGGGAGGTCACCTGGGTGGTTCCTGTACCTGGATTGACCAATCTAGGCCATGTAAATTCAATTCAGCCACTGGGGTTGGCCAGACTTGCCCACCACGCCTCCCTAACGCTCATAAAACTCTCTTGGGTGCAGACCAGGCTTCTGCATGATTTCTCTCTCACTCAGGAAGGCTCTTTGGAGGCAGCTGTGCTGCACATGAGTGGCTGGTGGATACTGTTCAGATGCATGGCTTTCTGCTTGCAAGGGTTTTTGTCTCAGCTGACTGTAAGGGAGGAGGTAGTACGTCTGGATCACAGAGTATCCATGTCCACAAACGAGGCTGCTCATTCCACAGTCCTGGAAGTGCTTTATGAAAACCCTCTGCTTTGCAATGTCACTCCTTGTAGATTAGAGTGGGAGGGGCTGGGACCAAGGTATGCTGCCTCTTACTCCCAGTTGCAGGTTTCTGGATGCTGATTGTATCTCTTACAGAATCAGTTAGTGGGCTTGTTGTCTGCCTCAGGCTTTGTTCACGGAGATCCTCCAGCTAGTTGGTGGTGTGTGCGCATGAGCAGAGGCTTCCTGCCAATCCCCCATGAGTAGTAGAGCTCCCATGGTGTGGACTCCATGAAAGCCTTGCCCCAGGCAGCATGCTTACAAAGGAGGGTGGGCCCTGCAGGACAGAGGACCATTCCCCCTGTGGAATGGCCTCAGAGATCCACCTCCCTCTCTGGCCAGCTGCTGGGGCTGTGGGTCCTAAGCATCATGGCTGACTCAGTAATAGACACAGGGTGAGGCGACTCCAGTAGCTGTTTTGACTGGTCTAATCCAGCCTGAGATCATCCTTGCATGAGCCCTCTGCCAAGATTATTTTTGTTTCTTTTATGATCTTTTCATTAGTGGCTCCTACAACACTAACCACAATCCATAAATACATCATCTGTTTGAAGCCCATCTGTACATTAATTGCCCTCCTTATTCACAAAATATCCACTCTCCACCCAAGCCCCTGGCCTCAGCTCCTCATTTTTCCCCCCTCAATGCCCGCCACCCATCCCTCATCAATCCTTGGAAATGTACTAATTCTTTTGTCATATTTTCACCCACCTTTCTTTTGAGGTCAATGAAGATCCTTGTAATCGGTTCTCACTTTCCATCCTGCCCTTCCTCCACCCTCCCAGTATCTCCACTCATAACACTGGTAAAGGGCCCATCCACTCTGGATCCCCCGTGTTTGAAATTCCTATCGGTACTAGAATACCTTCTCTAGTTTGGCCAGATTAGTATGGTAGAACTGGGATCATGATAGTGGGGCAAGAGAAAGCATTAAGAACTAGAGGAAAGTTGTGTTTCATCTTTGCTGTCTCATACCCTGTATTCTTTAATCTCCACTCTGAGATCCTTCTGTAAGGGGATGTCCAGTGCACTGCAAATAGGTTTTGGGTCTATACCCGGCAGTCCCCTCTCATTCTCCATGATAAGATTTTTTTGTTCTCATGATGCCTGTTGCCTTATCCCTTTAAAACTTTGTGATCACACAGGCTGGTATGCTTTCTCCATGTGGGCTCTGTTGCTTCAGAGCCAGATGGCTGTTTCTTTACCCTCAGGCCTTTAAGACGCCACACGCTATATCTTTAGGTAGCTGGACACCATCGGCTTTCTTCACCACATTTGCTTATGCAGCCGCTTTGTGGTCAGTGATTGTGTAGGGAAGGTGAGCATCTTAGAATGCCAATTTAATAGAACAGTGTTATTGCAATGAGGGAGTCCTTGAGCGGAGGCCCTATGTCCATCTGCTACCTTAATACTAAATCTATAAACATATGGACATAGATCTATTTCCCCATGCCCCTTTGTAAATATATGTACATATGTACATGCCTTTATTTAGACGTCTATAACTGGCCCTTGCTTCCCAGCTCACTCTTCTATACTCTTTGATTTTCCTCTTGTGCCCACTGACATGCTCAGTCTTCCTTTGGGTTTCAGTAATTCCTCTTGGTTACATTACCTTTGATCACGCCCTACCAGGCCTCCTACATCCCCCTCACTACCGTTTTCCATCACTTGTTGTACCCTTGTCTCTGGGTTTCTTTACACCACTTCCTTTCGCCCAACAGTGCTCACTCCCATGCCCAATGGAAAGGGCCGGTCACATGTTTACTCCTCCAGATTGTTCATCCAGCCTCTCTTAATTAGACAGACCTGTAAAGGTAATAACATGCACAAAACAAGACTGAGCTAAACCAAGCAGCAAAAAGAAAAAAAAACAAACAAAAATGAAAACAAAACCCAACCCAAATCCAATGACACTAAAAGAAAACAACACTAACCAAAAAGAAAATACAAGGACTGTGTGGTGAACTTTAGGAGTGTTTTCCAGTCCAGTCTGTGGGGGCACCGAACCCTGACCACAAAGTCCACCTTTGGCATTCCCCGGGGACTTTGATGCTCCGTTTTCTTACTCTTCCGCTGCACTCTCTTAGTGTCATGCATCGAAGTGGCAGGATCAGTTCGGGCGCAGTTCCCACACTGTGTGTCCAGTGTTGTCCCCTCTAAGGCTATGGGTCTTTGAGGGACGTTTCTCATCGTGGGGCTGCCCATGTGGTCTTCTCTGTGGATTGGCTTCTCTGATTGGGAACATCATCCTCAAGGTGTATTGGGCCAGGGTGTGCTCCATTCTCCCCTCCTCCCCCTTGTTCTGCTCTGTGTTCTCTGATCAGATATGTCCCTCTCCGCGAGCTGCAGATCCGGTGCCATCCTGTGAAATACAATCTTTTGGGGCTGCAAGGATGTGGAGGACGGGGGGGTGGGTATCAGCTCAGATCTTTTGAGAGTCCAGGAGATATTGACTGCTCGATGGGCACAGTTCTGTGGGGGCACCGTGCTCTTGGTCCAGACGCTGGTTGTGAATATGACTTTGTTGTTAACCAGTTGTGTGTCTCTGGGTCAACTCCCGTGTGTTTTTGAGTGAGTTTTCTAATCTGCAAAGTAAATGTACAGGATTATCCAGACTCCCATGTCAGCAAGTTATCGAGAGGGGTTAATCAGAGACTGTTTCATATAGTGTGTACCTGCGCGCCGCATTCTAGACCTGCGATGGCAATTATGAGCTCAGGATAGAGATGGTGTCCAGCAGGTAACATACGTGGCTCCATATTGAAACAGGAAGCCCACTGTGGAGATTTCTTCCTTCCGTTGATGGCCACTGGCCACCTAGTCTTCTCCTGCTATAACTGCTTCACTGGCTCAGCAGCTGAGCCAGAAGCCAGTGATATCATAACCAGGTGGCTAACTGGGCCAAAGGGCTGATAGATATTTGTTATTTTGTTGTCTTGGGAAACCCACCTACCCTCCATGCAAACCTTCTGGTGTGAGTTATCTGTGGAAGGAATCATAGGCTCACAGTAATTCACATCTTTCTTCTTGAAAATGTGCCCATATTCCTTTCTGAACCTGACAAGGTGGCCCCTGTGTCCACCAAGAAATTTACTGCCTGGCCTCCTACTTGGAGAGTTAGCCTGGGCTTTTGGCGGCGAAGTGAAACAGAGCCCTGACCCCTTCATTGAGCTTCTTCAAGCATTATTGTCTCTTGCTTGGGTCTTTCTACGTGCAGATGAGGCCCATCCACTCTAGTGGAGGGTCGTGCACCTCTCCTGGGGTTTTCAAGGCACTGATTTTTCCAGTGTCCTTCTTTCCTGCAGTAGGCACATTGGTCCTTCCCCATGGCTTGGCGGTGCCCACAGGTTAGTCTCTCCGTGAGTGGGCCATGCTCTCCTTTTCCTGAGTCTCTGGGGTATCTCATGTCAATTACGATTATTTTAGCTAGCTTCTTTGTCTCTCTCGTGCTAGGGTCATCTCTGTTGTTATACACTCAATGAGCCACTTGTACCAAATCGCTTAGATTTTTCCCTTCAAACCCTTCCCACTTCTTTGTCATGTCTGAGGCAGACTGACTGAGTAATAAAGGCAATACTTATTGCCCTCCTGTTTTCAGTGCCTCCGGGCCGTTAGGGGTATAAAGCCCGTAGGCTTCCCTCAGCCACTCTAGAAAGGCAGGCGGATATTCTCTTATAGGAACCTGAAAATTCTCACTGACCTTAGATAAATTCATAGGTTTCCTAGCTCTTCTGCAGAGGGTCATGTAAGAGCAATGGTTGATACCTGGTAAAGTCCTCTGGGCCTTGCTAGGAATTGAGATCCCACATTGTTGGTGTAGTGGCCAAAAGAGTTTCTCTCAAGTGGGGAGTGCCCGCTCGCTGACCATCAGGTTCACTGACTGCTTACTGGGCCTCTGTCTGGAAGGGCTACCCTCCTCCGTTGTGAACAGCACCTGGAGAAGTTGTTGGCAAGCATTCCAGGTGGGCTGATGAGTATGGAAGTCATACCAGTACTAGTGTGTGTGGGGGGCTGCTTGTTAGGGGTGGGGGTGAGTTTGGGGGGCCGGTGGGGGAGGGAGTGACTCAATAAGGGCCTGTTAGAAGTTTTCTATTTCTGGACCCTAGAAACCTTATAGGGCGGGGGTTGAAAGAAAGGGTTTGAAGCCAGCTCTCCCACTCCCAGAGTTCTCCTGCAAAATGGGATAAAGCCGATTAGGGGAGAGTGATGGGGAGGGCAGGGGAGGGGAGGGGTGGGGGAGGGATGGGGGAGGGGAGGGGTGGGGGAGGGTGATGGGGAGGGATGGCCTCCACCTATGTGGTTTTGGGAACTTGGACCGTTTGTTTTTCCGGTCCTTCCATGTTTCCTGAAACCTTGGAAACAAGGGCCCTTTCTTTGCGGGAGGGAGTAAGTCTTTTATATTTGCAGGCTTCTTAGTGGCAATGTCAGCCCACACTTGAAGTAACGGGATCAGATCGGGATATCCTGGTTCCCTTTAACCATAACTATGAACTCTTAGTAACAGGGGATGGGAAAACTAGTCTTGCGTGGGTCAATCAGGGACTCCTTCTGCCCCATCACTTTTAAACAAATTGTAGAGTCTCCAAGCTTTTGGGTTGAAACCACATCCTCTTGGTGAATGCCGAGAGCAGGGGTCCTCAAACTACAACCTGTGGGCCACATGCAGACAGCCGAGGACGTTGATCCTTTCTGCCGGGTGTATGTGCCCCATTTTTTTTTTTTTTGAACTTCAAATCAAGATGTGCAGTGTGCACATGAATTTGTTCGTAATATTTGTTTTTTTAAACTATAGTCTTTCCTTCAAAAGGCCCGAGGGATAGTGAACTGGCCCCCTGGGTAAACAGTTTAAGGACCCCTGCCCTAAGGTATCCTGGACTTAGGGGTTATTAATCTCCCAGCCCTGAAACATCCCTGAACATTCTACCCGTTGTAGGAGGCACCATGGGAATTTGGACCCCGGGTAATTTACAAGCCTTTACTCCAATTGAACCCAAGAAAATTCAAAATGACTTAGGCAGTTACTCTATTTTGGTCACTTTTGACTCGTCCTGCACTAGCCCATTATTTCCATTTAACTCTATAACGCGAAGCATGATGTTTTCATAACATTAAAAATGTATATATTAATACATATATATATATTTATAACTATGAAAGTCCACAACAAAAAGAAAATTTTTTCCAAAAATTAAAATTGAAGCGTTATAGGGTTAAAAAGAAGGATGGGTCTTATCAGCGGGTCCAAGACCTTAGCATCATAAATGAATCAGTGATCCGACTGCACCTAGTAGTGCCCAAACCTGTGCCCTCCTAGGGGAAAGTGTGAATGCTTTTATCCCTCTTCCTGTACTTCCAATGAACAAACACACATGTCTGGTAATCCTAAGATTATTTTTGTTTCCTGTGACACTCACCTAATTTCAAGGCCACTGCCACCTCACAAGCTTAGCCTTGTCGTAGTCAAACTGTTCACCTTTTAGACCGTTTGTTTTTCTCAGAAGTTATCGGGTGATTAAAGCTTCTGAACCAAGTGTGCCAGGTCCACGACTACCATCTCCTGGACCACCTCAACCTTATCCATCCTGGATAAAGTTGCCCTCAATGGACAACCCCTCCCAGCAGTGTAGGAAGGGTATGGACCCAAAGCCCCACCTCGCCCCTTTTGCCAGCAGGAAGCAGCTAGAGATGTCGTCGCCCAGTACCCCCAAAGATTTGGGTCCATATCTCTTCAGGGGGGCAAATGTTAGGTAGCTATACTAGGGACTGGGGCATCCGTTATGCATGCCCATAGGGCCAAGATAAGAGCCCAGTTAGGAGAGGCACCCTGTGCATGCTCAGAGGTCCAGATTTCTGGCCATGAAGGGGAGGTCACCTGGGTGGTTCCTGTACCTGGATTGACCAATCTAGGCCATGTAAATTCAATTCAGCCACTGGGGTCGGCCAGACTTGCCCACCACGCCTCCCTAACGCTCATAAAACTCTCTTGAGTGCAGACCAGGCTTCTGCATGATTTCTCTCTCACTCAGGAAGGCTCTTTGGAGGCAGCTGTGCTGCACATGAGTGGCTGGTGGATACTGTTCAGATGCATGGCTTTCTGCTTGCAAGGGTTTTTGTCTCAGCTGACTGTAAGGGAGGAGGTAGTACGTCTGGATCACAGAGTATCCATGTCCACAAACGAGGCTGCTCATTCCACAGTCCTGGAAGTGCTTTATGAAAACCCTCTGCTTTGCAATGTCACTCCTTGTAGATTAGAGTGGGAGGGGCTGGGACCAAGGTATGCTGCCTCTTACTCCCAGTTGCAGGTTTCTGGATGCTGATTGTATCTCTTACAGCATCAGTTAGTGGGCTTGTTGTCTGCCTCAGGCTTTGTTCACGGAGATCCTCCAGCTAGTTGGTGGTGTGTGCGCATGAGCAGAGGCTTCCTGCCAATCCCCCATGAGTAGTAGAGCTCCCATGGTGTGGACTCCATGAAAGCCTTGCCCCAGGCAGCATGCTTACAAAGGAGGGTGGGCCCTGCAGGACAGAGGACCATTCCCCCTGTGGAATGGCCTCAGAGATCCACCTCCCTCTCTGGCCAGCTGCTGGGGCTGTGGGTCCTAAGCATCATGGCTGACTCAGTAATAGACACAGGGTGAGGAGACTCCAGTAGCTGTTTTGACTGGTCTAATCCAGCCTGAGATCATCCTTGCATGAGCCCTCTGCCAAGATTATTTTTGTTTCTTTTATGATCTTTTCATTAGTGGCTCCTACAACACTAACCACAATCCATAAATACATCATCTGTTTGAAGCCCATCTGTACATTAATTGCCCTCCTTATTCACAAAATATCCACTCTCCACCCAAGCCCCTGGCCTCAGCTCCTCATTTTTCCCCCCTCAATGCCCGCCACCCATCCCTCATCAATCCTTGGAAATGTACTAATTCTTTTGTCATATTTTCACCCACCTTTCTTTTGAGGTCAATGAAGATCCTTGTAATCGGTTCCCACTTTCCATCCTGCCCTTCCTCCACCCTCCCAGTATCTCCACTCATAACACTGGTAAAGGGCCCATCCACTCTGGATCCCCCGTGTTTGAAATTCCTATCGGTACTAGAATACCTTCTCTAGTTTGGCCAGATTAGTATGGTAGAACTGGGATCATGATAGTGGGGCAAGAGAAAGCATTAAGAACTAGAGGAAAGTTGTGTTTCATCTTTGCTGTCTCATACCCTGTATTCTTTAATCTCCACTCTGAGATCCTTCTGTAAGGGGATGTCCAGTGCACTGCAAATAGGTTTTGGGTCTATACCCGGCAGTCCCCTCTCATTCTCCATGATAAGATTTTTTTGTTCTCATGATGCCTGTTGCCTTATCCCTTTAAAACTTTGTGATCACACAGGCTGGTATGCTTTCTCCATGTGGGCTCTGTTGCTTCAGAGCCAGATGGCTGTTTCTTTACCCTCAGGCCTTTAAGACCCCACACGCTATATCTTTAGGTAGCTGGACACCATCGGCTTTCTTCACCACATTTGCTTATGCAGCCGCTTTGTGGTCAGTGATTGTGTAGGGAAGGTGAGCATCTTAGAATGCCAATTTAATAGAACAGTGTTATTGCAATGAGGGAGTCCTTGAGCGGAGGCCCTATGTCCATCTGCTACCTTAATACTAAATCTATAAACATATGGACATAGATCTATTTCCCCATGCCCCTTTGTAAATATATGTACATATGTACATGCCTTTATTTAGACGTCTATAACTGGCCCTTGCTTCCCAGCTCACTCTTCTATACTCTTTGATTTTCCTCTTGTGCCCACTGACATGCTCAGTCTTCCTTTGGGTTTCAGTAATTCCTCTTGGTTACATTACCTTTGATCACGCCCTACCAGGCCTCCTACATCCCCCTCACTACCGTTTTCCATCACTTGTTGTACCCTTGTCTCTGGGTTTCTTTACACCACTTCCTTTCCCCCCACCGTGCTCACTCCCATGCCCAATGGAAAGGGCCGGTCACATGTTTACTCCTCCAGATTGTTCATCCAGCCTCTCTTAATTAGACAGACCTGTAAAGGTAATAACATGCACAAAACAAGACTGAGCTAAACCAAGCAGCAAAAAGAAAAACAAACAAACAAAAATGAAAACAAAACCCAACCCAAATCCAATGACACTAAAAGAAAACAACACTAACCAGAAAGAAAAGTACAAGGACTGTGTGGTGAACTTTAGGAGTGTTTTCCAGTCCAGTCTGTGGGGGCACCGAACCCTGACCACAAAGTCCACCTTTGGCATTCCCCGGGGACTTTGATGCTCCGGTTTCTTACTCTTCCGCTGCACTCTCTTAGTGTCATGCATCGAAGTGGCAGGATCAGTTCGGGCGCAGTTCCCACACTGTGTGTCCAGTGTTGTCCCCTCTAAGGCTATGGGTCTTTGAGGGACGTTTCTCATCGTGGGGCTGCCCATGTGGTCTTCTCTGTGGATTGGCTTCTCTGATTGGGAACATCATCCTCAAGGTGTATTGGGCCAGGATGTGCTCCATTCTCCCCTCCTCCCCCTTGTTCTGCCCTGTGTTCTCTGATCAGATATGTCCCTCTCCGCGAGCTGCAGATCCGGTGCCATCCTGTGAAATACAATCTTTTGGGGCTGCAAGGATGTGGGGGTGGGGGGGTGGGTATCAGCTCAGATCTTTTGAGAGTCCAGGAGATATTGACTGCTCGATGGGCACAGTTATGTGGGGCACCGTGCTCTTGGTCCAGACGCTGGTTGTGAATATGACTTTGTTGTTAACCAGTTGTGTGTCTCTGGGTCAACTCCCGTGTGTTTTTGAGTGAGTTTTCTAATCTGCAAAGTAAATGTACAGGATTATCCAGACTCCCATGTCAGCAAGTTATCGAGAGGGGTTAATCAGAGACTGTTTCATATAGTGTGTACCTGCGCGCCGCATTATAGACCTGCGATGGCAATTATGAGCTCAGGATAGAGATGGTGTCCAGCAGGTAACATACGTGGCTCCATATTGAAACAGGAAGCCCACTGTGGAGATTTGGTCCTTCCGTTGATGGCCACCGGCCACCTAGTCTTCTGCTGCTATAACTGCTTCACTGGCTCAGCAGCTGAGCCAGAAGCCAGTGATATCATAACCAGGTGGCTAACTGGGCCAAAGGGCTGATAGGTATTTGTTATTTTGTTGTCTTGGGAAACCCACCTACCCTCCATGCAAACCTTCTGGTGTGAGTTATCTGTGGAAGGAATCATAGGCTCACAGTAATTCACATCTTTCTTCTTGAAAATGTGCCCATATTCCTTTCTGAACCTGACAAGGTGGCCCCTGTGTCCACCAAGAAATTTACTGCCTGGCCTCCTACTTGGAGAGTTAGCCTGGGCTTTTGGCGGCGAAGTGAAACAGAGCCCTGACCCCTTCATTGAGCTTCTTCAAGCATTATTGTCTCTTGCTTGGGTCTTTCTACGTGCAGATGAGGCCCATCCACTCTAGTGGAGGGTCGTGCACCTCTCCTGGGGTTTTCAAGGCACTGATTTTTCCAGTGTCCTTCTTTCCTGCAGTAGGCACATTGGTCCTTCCCCATGGCTTGGCGGTGCCCACAGGTTAGTCTCTCCGTGAGTGGGCCATGCTCTCCTTTTCCTGAGTCTCTGGGGTATCTCATGTCAATTACGATTATTTTAGCTAGCTTCTTTGTCTCTGTCGTGCTAGGGTCATCTCTGTTGTTATACACTCAATGAGCCACTTGTACCAAATCGCTTAGATTTTTCCCTTCAAACCCTTCCCACTTCTTTATCATGTCTGAGGCAGACTGACTGAGTAATAAAGGCAATACTTATTGCCCTCCTGTTTTCAGTGCCTCCGGGCCGTTAGGGGTATAAAGCCCGTAGGCTTCCCTCAGCCACTCTAGAAAGGCAGGCGGATATTCTCTTATAGGAACCTGAAAATTCTCACTGACCTTAGATAAATTCATAGGTTTCCTAGCTCTTCTGCAGAGGGTCATGTAAGAGCAATGGTTGATACCTGGTAAAGTCCTCTGGGCCTTGCTAGGAATTGAGATCCCACATTGTTGGTGTAGTGGCCAAAAGAGTTTCTCTCAAGTGGGGAGTGCCCGCTCGCTGACCATCAGGTTCACTGACTGCTTACTGGGCCTCTGTCTGGAAGGGCTACCCTCCTCCGTTGTGAACAGCACCTGGAGAAGTTGTTGGCAAGCATTCCAGGTGGGCTGATGAGTATGGAAGTCATACCAGTACTAGTGTGTGTGGGGGGCTGCTTGTTAGGGGTGGGGGTGAGTTTGGGGGGCCGGTGGGGGAGGGAGTGACTCAATAAGGGCCTGTTAGAAGTTTTCTATTTCTGGACCCTAGAAACCTTATAGGGCGGGGGTTGAAAGAAAGGGTTTGAAGCCAGCTCTCCCACTCCCAGAGTTCTCCTGCAAAATGGGATAAAGACGATTAGGGGAGAGTGATGGGGAGGGCAGGGGAGGGGAGGGGTGGGGGAGGGATGGGGGAGGGGAGGGGTGGGGGAGGGTGATGGGGAGGGATGGCCTCCACCTATGTGGTTTTGGGAACTTGGACCGTTTGTTTTTCCGGTCCTTCCATGTTTCCTGAAACCTTGGAAACAAGGGCCCTTTCTTTGCGGGAGGGAGTAAGTCTTTTATATTTGCAGGCTTCTTAGTGGCAATGTCAGCCCACACTTGAAGTAACGGGATCAGATCGGGATATCCTGGTTCCCTTTAACCATAACTATGAACTCTTAGTAACAGGGGATGGGAAAACTAGTCTTGCGTGGGTCAATCAGGGACTCCTTCTGCCCCATCACTTTTAAACAAATTGTAGAGTCTCCAAGCTTTTGGGTTGAAACCACATCCTCTTGGTGAATGCCGAGAGCAGGGGTCCTCAAACTACAACCTGTGGGCCACATGCAGACAGCCGAGGACGTTGATCCTTTCTGCCGGGTGTATGTGCCCCATTTATTTTTTTTTTGAACTTCAAATCAAGATGTGCAGTGTGCACATGAATTTGTTCGTAATATTTGTTTTTTTAAACTATAGTCTTTCCTTCAAAAGGCCTGAGGGATAGTGAACTGGCCCCCTGGGTAAACAGTTTAAGGACCCCTGCCCTAAGGTATCCTGGACTTAGGGGTTATTAATCTCCCAGCCCTGAAACATCCCTGAACATTCTACCCATTGTAGGAGGCACCATGGGAATTTGGACCCCGGGTAATTTACAAGCCTTTACTCCAATTGAACCCAAGAAAATTCAAAATGACTTAGGCAGTTACTCTATTTTGGTCACTTTTGACTCGTCCTGCACTAGCCCATTATTTCCATTTAACTCTATAACGCGAAGCATGATGTTTTCATAACATTAAAAAATGTATATATTAATACATATATATATATATTTATAACTATGAAAGTCCACAACAAAAAGAAAATTTTTTCCCAAAATTAAAATTGAAGCGTTATAGGGTTACAAAGAAGGATGGGTCTTATCAGCGGGTCCAAGACCTTAGCATCATAAATGAATCAGTGATCCGATTGCACCTAGTAGTGCCCAAACCTGTGCCCTCCTAGGGGAAAGTGTGAATGCTTTTATTCCTCTTCCTGTACTTCCAATGAACAAACACACATGTCTGGTAATCCTAAGATTATTTTTGTTTCCTGTGACACTCACCTAATTTCAAGGCCACTGCCACCTCACAAGCTTAGCCTTGTCGTAGTCAAACTGTTCACCTTTTAGACCGTTTGTTTTTCTCAGAAGTTATCGGGTGATTAAAGCTTCTGAACCAAGTGTGCCAGGTCCACGACTACCATCTCCTGGACCACCTCAACCTTATCCATCCTGGATAAAGTTGCCCTCAATGGACAACCCCTCCCAGCAGTGTAGGAAGGGTATGGACCCAAAGCCCCACCTCGCCCCTTTTGCCAGCAGGAAGCAGCTAGAGATGTCGTCGCCCAGTACCCCCAAAGATTTGGGTCCATATCTCTTCAGGGGGGCAAATGTTAGGTAGCTATACTAGGGACTGGGGCATCCGTTATGCATGCCCATAGGGCCAAGATAAGAGCCCAGTTAGGAGAGGCACCCTGTGCATGCTCAGAGGTCCAGATTTCTGGCCATGAAGGGGAGGTCACCTGGGTGGTTCCTGTACCTGGATTGACCAATCTAGGCCATGTAAATTCAATTCAGCCACTGGGGTCGGCCAGACTTGCCCACCACGCCTCCCTAACGCTCATAAAACTCTCTTGAGTGCAGACCAGGCTTCTGCATGATTTCTCTCTCACTCAGGAAGGCTCTTTGGAGGCAGCTGTGCTGCACATGAGTGGCTGGTGGATACTGTTCAGATGCATGGCTTTCTGCTTGCAAGGGTTTTTGTCTCAGCTGACTGTAAGGGAGGAGGTAGTACGTCTGGATCACAGAGTATCCATGTCCACAAACGAGGCTGCTCATTCCACAGTCCTGGAAGTGCTTTATGAAAACCCTCTGCTTTGCAATGTCACTCCTTGTAGATTAGAGTGGGAGGGGCTGGGACCAAGGTATGCTGCCTCTTACTCCCAGTTGCAGGTTTCTGGATGCTGATTGTATCTCTTACAGCATCAGTTAGTGGGCTTGTTGTCTGCCTCAGGCTTTGTTCACGGAGATCCTCCAGCTAGTTGGTGGTGTGTGCGCATGAGCAGAGGCTTCCTGCCAATCCCCCATGAGTAGTAGAGCTCCCATGGTGTGGACTCCATGAAAGCCTTGCCCCAGGCAGCATGCTTACAAAGGAGGGTGGGCCCTGCAGGACAGAGGACCATTCCCCCTGTGGAATGGCCTCAGAGATCCACCTCCCTCTCTGGCCAGCTGCTGGGGCTGTGGGTCCTAAGCATCATGGCTGACTCAGTAATAGACACAGGGTGAGGAGACTCCAGTAGCTGTTTTGACTGGTCTAATCCAGCCTGAGATCATCCTTGCATGAGCCCTCTGCCAAGATTATTTTTGTTTCTTTTATGATCTTTTCATTAGTGGCTCCTACAACACTAACCACAATCCATAAATACATCATCTGTTTGAAGCCCATCTGTACATTAATTGCCCTCCTTATTCACAAAATATCCACTCTCCACCCAAGCCCCTGGCCTCAGCTCCTCATTTTTCCCCCCTCAATGCCCGCCACCCATCCCTCATCAATCCTTGGAAATGTACTAATTCTTTTGTCATATTTTCACCCACCTTTCTTTTGAGGTCAATGAAGATCCTTGTAATCGGTTCCCACTTTCCATCCTGCCCTTCCTCCACCCTCCCAGTATCTCCACTCATAACACTGGTAAAGGGCCCATCCACTCTGGATCCCCCGTGTTTGAAATTCCTATCGGTACTAGAATACCTTCTCTAGTTTGGCCAGATTAGTATGGTAGAACTGGGATCATGATAGTGGGGCAAGAGAAAGCATTAAGAACTAGAGGAAAGTTGTGTTTCATCTTTGCTGTCTCATACCCTGTATTCTTTAATCTCCACTCTGAGATCCTTCTGTAAGGGGATGTCCAGTGCACTGCAAATAGGTTTTGGGTCTATACCCGGCAGTCCCCTCTCATTCTCCATGATAAGATTTTTTTGTTCTCATGATGCCTGTTGCCTTATCCCTTTAAAACTTTGTGATCACACAGGCTGGTATGCTTTCTCCATGTGGGCTCTGTTGCTTCAGAGCCAGATGGCTGTTTCTTTACCCTCAGGCCTTTAAGACCCCACACGCTATATCTTTAGGTAGCTGGACACCATCGGCTTTCTTCACCACATTTGCTTATGCAGCCGCTTTGTGGTCAGTGATTGTGTAGGGAAGGTGAGCATCTTAGAATGCCAATTTAATAGAACAGTGTTATTGCAATGAGGGAGTCCTTGAGCGGAGGCCCTATGTCCATCTGCTACCTTAATACTAAATCTATAAACATATGGACATAGATCTATTTCCCCATGCCCCTTTGTAAATATATGTACATATGTACATGCCTTTATTTAGACGTCTATAACTGGCCCTTGCTTCCCAGCTCACTCTTCTATACTCTTTGATTTTCCTCTTGTGCCCACTGACATGCTCAGTCTTCCTTTGGGTTTCAGTAATTCCTCTTGGTTACATTACCTTTGATCACGCCCTACCAGGCCTCCTACATCCCCCTCACTACCGTTTTCCATCACTTGTTGTACCCTTGTCTCTGGGTTTCTTTACACCACTTCCTTTCCCCCCACCGTGCTCACTCCCATGCCCAATGGAAAGGGCCGGTCACATGTTTACTCCTCCAGATTGTTCATCCAGCCTCTCTTAATTAGACAGACCTGTAAAGGTAATAACATGCACAAAACAAGACTGAGCTAAACCAAGCAGCAAAAAGAAAAACAAACAAACAAAAATGAAAACAAAACCCAACCCAAATCCAATGACACTAAAAGAAAACAACACTAACCAGAAAGAAAAGTACAAGGACTGTGTGGTGAACTTTAGGAGTGTTTTCCAGTCCAGTCTGTGGGGGCACCGAACCCTGACCACAAAGTCCACCTTTGGCATTCCCCGGGGACTTTGATGCTCCGGTTTCTTACTCTTCCGCTGCACTCTCTTAGTGTCATGCATCGAAGTGGCAGGATCAGTTCGGGCGCAGTTCCCACACTGTGTGTCCAGTGTTGTCCCCTCTAAGGCTATGGGTCTTTGAGGGACGTTTCTCATCGTGGGGCTGCCCATGTGGTCTTCTCTGTGGATTGGCTTCTCTGATTGGGAACATCATCCTCAAGGTGTATTGGGCCAGGATGTGCTCCATTCTCCCCTCCTCCCCCTTGTTCTGCCCTGTGTTCTCTGATCAGATATGTCCCTCTCCGCGAGCTGCAGATCCGGTGCCATCCTGTGAAATACAATCTTTTGGGGCTGCAAGGATGTGGGGGTGGGGGGGTGGGTATCAGCTCAGATCTTTTGAGAGTCCAGGAGATATTGACTGCTCGATGGGCACAGTTCTGTGGGGCACCGTGCTCTTGGTCCAGACGCTGGTTGTGAATATGACTTTGTTGTTAACCAGTTGTGTGTCTCTGGGTCAACTCCCGTGTGTTTTTGAGTGAGTTTTCTAATCTGCAAAGTAAATGTACAGGATTATCCAGACTCCCATGTCAGCAAGTTATCGAGAGGGGTTAATCAGAGACTGTTTCATATAGTGTGTACCTGCGCGCCGCATTATAGACCTGCGATGGCAATTATGAGCTCAGGATAGAGATGGTGTCCAGCAGGTAACATACGTGGCTCCATATTGAAACAGGAAGCCCACTGTGGAGATTTGGTCCTTCCGTTGATGGCCACCGGTCACCTAGTCTTCTGCTGCTATAACTGCTTCACTGGCTCAGCAGCTGAGCCAGAAGCCAGTGATATCATAACCAGGTGGCTAACTGGGCCAAAGGGCTGATAGGTATTTGTTATTTTGTTGTCTTGGGAAACCCACCTACCCTCCATGCAAACCTTCTGGTGTGAGTTATCTGTGGAAGGAATCATAGGCTCACAGTAATTCACATCTTTCTTCTTGAAAATGTGCCCATATTCCTTTCTGAACCTGACAAGGTGGCCCCTGTGTCCACCAAGAAATTTACTGCCTGGCCTCCTACTTGGAGAGTTAGCCTGGGCTTTTGGCGGCGAAGTGAAACAGAGCCCTGACCCCTTCATTGAGCTTCTTCAAGCATTATTGTCTCTTGCTTGGGTCTTTCTACGTGCAGATGAGGCCCATCCACTCTAGTGGAGGGTCGTGCACCTCTCCTGGGGTTTTCAAGGCACTGATTTTTCCAGTGTCCTTCTTTCCTGCAGTAGGCACATTGGTCCTTCCCCATGGCTTGGCGGTGCCCACAGGTTAGTCTCTCCGTGAGTGGGCCATGCTCTCCTTTTCCTGAGTCTCTGGGGTATCTCATGTCAATTACGATTATTTTAGCTAGCTTCTTTGTCTCTGTCGTGCTAGGGTCATCTCTGTTGTTATACACTCAATGAGCCACTTGTACCAAATCGCTAAGATTTTTCCCTTCAAACCCTTCCCACTTCTTTGTCATGTCTGAGGCAGACTGACTGAGTAATAAAGGCAATACTTATTGCCCTCCTGTTTTCAGTGCCTCCGGGCCGTTAGGGGTATAAAGCCCGTAGGCTTCCCTCAGCCACTCTAGAAAGGCAGGCGGATATTCTCTTATAGGAACCTGAAAATTCTCACTGACCTTAGATAAATTCATAGGTTTCCTAGCTCTTCTGCAGAGGGTCATGTAAGAGCAATGGTTGATACCTGGTAAAGTCCTCTGGGCCTTGCTAGGAATTGAGATCCCACATTGTTGGTGTAGTGGCCAAAAGAGTTTCTCTTAAGTGGGGAGTGCCCGCTCGCTGACCATCAGGTTCACTGACTGCTTACTGGGCCTCTGTCTGGAAGGGCTACCCTCCTCCGTTGTGAACAGCACCTGGAGAAGTTGTTGGCAAGCATTCCAGGTGGGCTGATGAGTATGGAAGTCATACCAGTACTAGTGTGTGTGGGGGGGCTGCTTGTTAGGGGTGGGGGTGAGTTTGGGGGGCCGGTGGGGGAGGGAGTGACTCAATAAGGGCCTGTTAGAAGTTTTCTATTTCTGGACCCTAGAAACCTTATAGGGCGGGGGTTGAAAGAAAGGGTTTGAAGCCAGCTCTCCCACTCCCAGAGTTCTCCTGCAAAATGGGATAAAGCCGATTAGGGGAGAGTGATGGGGAGGGGAGGGGAGGGGAGGGGTGAGGGAGGGGAGGGGTGGGGGAGGGTGATGGGGAGGGATGGCCTCCACCTATGTGGTTTTGGGAACTTGGACCGTTTGTTTTTCCGGTCCTTCCATGTTTCCTGAAACCTTGGAAACAAGGGCCCTTTCTTTGCGGGAGGGAGTAAGTCTTTTATATTTGCAGGCTTCTTAGTGGCAATGTCAGCCCACACTTGAAGTAACGGGATCAGATCGGGATATCCTGGTTCCCTTTAACCATAACTATGAACTCTTAGTAACAGGGGATGGGAAAACTAGTCTTGCGTGGGTCAATCAGGGACTCCTTCTGCCCCATCACTTTTAAACAAATTGTAGAGTCTCCAAGCTTTTGGGTTGAAACCACATCCTCTTGGTGAATGCCGAGAGCAGGGGTCCTCAAACTACAACCTGTGGGCCACATGCAGACAGCCGAGGACGTTGATCCTTTCTGCCGGGTGTATGTGCCCCATTTATTTTTTTTTTGAACTTCAAATCAAGATGTGCAGTGTGCACATGAATTTGTTCGTAATATTTGTTTTTTTAAACTATAGTCTTTCCTTCAAAAGGCCCGAGGGATAGTGAACTGGCCCCCTGGGTAAACAGTTTAAGGACCCCTGCCCTAAGGTATCCTGGACTTAGGGGTTATTAATCTCCCAGCCCTGAAACATCCCTGAACATTCTACCCGTTGTAGGAGGCACCATGGGAATTTGGACCCCGGGTAATTTACAAGCCTTTACTCCAATTGAACCCAAGAAAATTCAAAATGACTTAGGCAGTTACTCTATTTTGGTCACTTTTGACTCGTCCTGCACTAGCCCATTATTTCCATTTAACTCTATAACGCGAAGCATGATGTTTTCATAACATTAAAAATGTATATATTAATACATATATATATATTTATAACTATGAAAGTCCACAACAAAAAGAAAATTTTTTCCCAAAATTAAAATTGAAGCGTTATAGGGTTAAAAAGAAGGATGGGTCTTATCAGCGGGTCCAAGACCTTAGCATCATAAATGAATCAGTGATCCGACTGCACCTAGTAGTGCCCAAACCTGTGCCCTCCTAGGGGAAAGTGTGAATGCTTTTATCCCTCTTCCTGTACTTCCAATGAACAAACACACATGTCTGGTAATCCTAAGATTATTTTTGTTTCCTGTGACACTCACCTAATTTCAAGGCCACTGCCACCTCACAAGCTTAGCCTTGTCGTAGTCAAACTGTTCACCTTTTAGACCGTTTGTTTTTCTCAGAAGTTATCGGGTGATTAAAGCTTCTGAACCAAGTGTGCCAGGTCCACGACTACCATCTCCTGGACCACCTCAACCTTATCCATCCTGGATAAAGTTGCCCTCAATGGACAACCCCTCCCAGCAGTGTAGGAAGGGTATGGACCCAAAGCCCCACCTCGCCCCTTTTGCCAGCAGGAAGCAGCTAGAGATGTCGTCGCCCAGTACCCCCAAAGATTTGGGTCCATATCTCTTCAGGGGGGCAAATGTTAGGTAGCTATACTAGGGACTGGGGCATCCGTTATGCATGCCCATAGGGCCAAGATAAGAGCCCAGTTAGGAGAGGCACCCTGTGCATGCTCAGAGGTCCAGATTTCTGGCCATGAAGGGGAGGTCACCTGGGTGGTTCCTGTACCTGGATTGACCAATCTAGGCCATGTAAATTCAATTCAGCCACTGGGGTCGGCCAGACTTGCCCACCACGCCTCCCTAACGCTCATAAAACTCTCTTGAGTGCAGACCAGGCTTCTGCATGATTTCTCTCTCACTCAGGAAGGCTCTTTGGAGGCAGCTGTGCTGCACATGAGTGGCTGGTGGATACTGTTCAGATGCATGGCTTTCTGCTTGCAAGGGTTTTTGTCTCAGCTGACTGTAAGGGAGGAGGTAGTACGTCTGGATCACAGAGTATCCATGTCCACAAACGAGGCTGCTCATTCCACAGTCCTGGAAGTGCTTTATGAAAACCCTCTGCTTTGCAATGTCACTCCTTGTAGATTAGAGTGGGAGGGGCTGGGACCAAGGTATGCTGCCTCTTACTCCCAGTTGCAGGTTTCTGGATGCTGATTGTATCTCTTACAGCATCAGTTAGTGGGCTTGTTGTCTGCCTCAGGCTTTGTTCACGGAGATCCTCCAGCTAGTTGGTGGTGTGTGCGCATGAGCAGAGGCTTCCTGCCAATCCCCCATGAGTAGTAGAGCTCCCATGGTGTGGACTCCATGAAAGCCTTGCCCCAGGCAGCATGCTTACAAAGGAGGGTGGGCCCTGCAGGACAGAGGACCATTCCCCCTGTGGAATGGCCTCAGAGATCCACCTCCCTCTCTGGCCAGCTGCTGGGGCTGTGGGTCCTAAGCATCATGGCTGACTCAATAATAGACACAGGGTGAGGCGACTCCAGTAGCTGTTTTGACTGGTCTAATCCAGCCTGAGATCATCCTTGCATGAGCCCTCTGCACAGATTTCTTTTTTATGATCATTTCATTAGTGGCTCCTACAACACTAACCACAATCCATATATACATCAGCTGTTTGAAGCACATCTGTACATTAATTGCCCTCATTATTCTCAAAATCTCCACTCTCCACCCAAGCCCCTGGCCTCAGCTCCTCATTTTTTCCCCCTCAATGCCTGCCATCCATCCCTCATCAATCCTTGGAAATGGACTAATTCTTTTGTCATATCTTCACCCACCTTTCTTTTGAGGTCAATGAAGATCCTTGTAATCGGTTCCCACTTTCCATCCTGCCCTTCCTCCACCCTCCCAGTATCTCCACCCATAACACTGGTCCTAAAGAGCCCATCCACCCTGGATTCTCCGTGTTTGAAATTCCTATCGGTACTAGAATACCTTCTCTAGTTTGGCCAGATTAGTGTGGTAGAACTGGGATCATGATAGTGGGGCAAGAGGAAGCATTAAGAACTGGAGGAAAGTTGTGTTTCATCTTTGCTGTCTCATACCCTGTATTCTTTAATCTCCTCTCTGAGATCCTTCTGTAAGGGGATATCCAGTGCGCTGCAAATAGGTTTTGGGTCTATACCCGGCAGTGCCCTCTCATTCTCCATGATAAGATTTTTTTGTTCTCATGATGCCTGTTGCCTTATCCCTTTGAAACTTTGTGATCACACAGGCTGGTATGCTTCCTCCATGTGGGCTCTGTTGCTTCTGAGCCAGATGGCTGCTTCTTTACCTTCAAGCCTTTAAGACCCCACACGCTATATCTTTTGGTAGCTGGACACCATCGGCTTTCTTCACCACATCTGCTTATTAAGCCGCTTTGTGGTCAGTGATCGTGTAGGGAAGGTGAGCATCGTAGAATGCCAATTTAATAGAACAGTGTTCTTGCAATAAGGGAGTCCTTGAGCGGAGGCCCTATGTGCATCTGCTACCTTAATACTAAATCTATAAACATATGGACATAGATCTATTTCCCGATGTCCCTTTGTAAGTATATGTACATGCCTTTATTTAGACGTCTATAAGGGGACTTGCTGCCCTACTCACTCTTCTATACACTTTTGTTTTCCTCTTGTGCCCACTGCCATGCTCAGTCTTCCTTTGGGTTTCAATAATTACTCTTGGTTACATTACCCTTGATCATGCCCTTCCAGGCCTCCTACATCCCCCTCACCACCGATTTCCATCACTTGTTGTTCCCTTGTCTCTGGGTTTCTTGACACCATTTCCTTTCCTCCAACCGTGCTCACTCCCATGCCCAATGGAAAGAGCCAGTCACATGTTTACTCCTCCAGATTGTTCATCCAGCCTCTCTTAATTAGACAGACCTGTAAAGGTAATAACATGCACAAAACAAGACTGAGCAAAAGCAAGCAGCAAAAAGAAAAAAAAACAAAGAAAAATGGAAACAAAACCCAACCAAAATCCAATGACACTAAAGGAAAACAACACTAACCAAGAAAGAAAAGAACAAGGACTGTGTGGTGAACTTTAGGAGTGTTTTCCAGTCCTGTCTGTTGGGGCACCGAGCCCTGACCACAAAGTCCACCTTTGGCATTCCCCGGGGACTTTGATGCTCCGTTTTCTTTCTCTTCTGCTGCACTCTCTTAGTGTCATGCCTCGATGTGGCAGGATCAGTTCGGGCGCAGTTCCCACATTGTGTGTCCAGTGTTGTCCCCTCTAGGGCTATGGGTCTTTGAGGGACGTTTCTCATCGTGGGGCTGCCCATGTGGTCTTCTCTGTGGACTGGCTTCTCTGATTGGGAACATCATCCTCAAGGTGTATTGGGCCAGGATGTGCTCCATTCTCCCCTCCTCCCCCTTGTTCTGCCCTGTGTTCTCTGATCAGATATGTCCCTCTCCGCGAGCTGCAGATCCGGTGCCATCCTATGAAATACAATCTTTGGGGTCTGCAAGGAGGTGGGGGGGGGTGGGTGTCAGCTCAGATCTTTTGAGAGTCCAGGAGATATTGACTGCTCGATGGGCACAGTTCTTTGAGGCACCGGGTTCTTGGTCCAGACGCTGGTTGTGAATATGATTTTGTTGTTAACCAATTGTGTGTCTCTGGGCCAAATCCTGTGTGTTTTTGTGTGAGTTTTCTCATCTGGAAAGTAAATGTACTGGATTATCCAGACTCCCATGTCAGCAAGTCATCGAGAGTGGTTAATCAGAGACTGTTTCATATAGTGTGTACCTGCGCGCTGCATTCTAGACCTTGGGTGGCAATTATGAGCTCAGGAAAGAGATGGTGTCCCGCAGGTGACATACGTGGCTCCATATTGAAACAGGAAGCCCACTTGGAGATTTGGTCCTTCCGTTGATGGCCACCGGCCACCTAGTCTTCTCCTGCTATAACTGCTTCACTGGCTCAGCAGCTGAGCCAGGGGCCAGTGCCATCATAACCAGGTGGCTAACTGGGACAAAGGGCAGATAGATATTTGTTATCTTGTTGTCTTGTG
>NW_027457583.1:0-80000 GCF_050624435.1 Tenrec ecaudatus | reverse complement strand
GCTCATCCTTAAGCACTAAACCCTACTCTTACCTTCAACCTCACACTCACCCTACATTTGATCCTCAGACTTACCATAACCCGAATCCTCACACAGCCGTAACTCTAACGTGAACTCTAACTCTGTCCCTAAACATGCCCAAATGCCTGTACCTATGCCCGTCTAAAGTTAAACCTAAGCCGAAATCTTCTGTGCCACCATTTTGCAGCAGTTTAAAGAAGTACACTGGGAAAGATTTTTCTGCAAGGAAGAAACTGCAGGCGGCGTGCTGAACTGAGAATATCATGCTGCACGAGCTCTTTGGCCTCAGATGCTAGAAGTGCCATGAGTGGGAAGTATAAAGAAACGGGACTTTACTTTCTCCGTGATCATCAACCTTTGTGGATTCTCTTTGTTCTAGACGCCTGAAATAAAGACAGTTGTCCTGAGTCACCTAAACTTCCACCGAGTGATGCGCGGGAACTTGCCGGTATCAGAGAATTCCGAAGAAGGCTGAACGTCCACAATTAAATGATCATTGCCCAGAAATAAGGCGCCAGCAGGATCAGCCTGGGAAACAAGCTTCCATTAGACAATGAAGATGTGAGAAACTGGTACGTCCAGAGTTCACGGTTTCCATAGATCCATACAATTTCGTGTTGAATTTCAGTCCGAAAATGAAACCGCTGGAGCCTCTGTTCAGCAGGCACTGGTGTAGCTCCCAGAGGCACAATGGTGCTCCTCTAGAATTTGGACGAAAAACGTTTTCACGGGAATAAGCAACCTTGATCAAGCCAGGTGGGTCTTGGAAAAACGAAATTACTGCGTGTGCCTGGAATACTGACAAGCACACACCTGTGTCACTCTATGGTGCATTCAGCACAGAAATCTGCATCGATTGAGCCAAGACAAAGGAAAGTTCAGGGAGGCAGCACCCGTGTAGAAAAGCATTTGTTCTTCAAAGAGGAGGCCAATATTGTGAAACGACATACCCATGGCAAATAGTTTTCATCGTCAGAGTTTCATGGAGCAATATTGCGGGGAGAGAAAAGGCACCACCTGAGGGAGGCACGCTCAAAAAAACTACGTAGGGCAGAAGACGGGTAGCCCCCAGGCACTAGGAGTGTCGGGCCTCAACATTGTAAGCAGAGTTCACTGAAGTCCCTGAGTGAAGTTTTCTCCGGTGTCCTTCGTCTACGTTCCTAAAATTTACTCTGCGGTTTCTGATGACTCTGGGTTACGAACGGCCACCATTCACCGTTCTCCTTACACTCGTGCGTCTCCATCGACCTTAAAGG
This sequence comes from Tenrec ecaudatus, assembly GCF_050624435.1. NCBI lineage: Eukaryota > Metazoa > Chordata > Mammalia > Afrosoricida > Tenrecidae > Tenrec > Tenrec ecaudatus. The sequence goes on along the minus strand of NW_027457583.1, from coordinate 78,723 downwards.
AAAGGGAGGACACGCAGATGCTGGCAGCTCAATTCAGCAGAGTTAGTGTCAACACAAAAGAGACAGCTCGGTGGGGACCCGTCTTCCATGGTAAAAGATTTCCTAACGAATAATAAATCTTCCCATCGCAATGACAATATGAGAGAATTGCCACCGGTGGATTTGCCGATGTGCCTATAAACATCTTCTTCAGGCCATGAAGTAGTGAAGCACGGGAACCCAGGCGCTTCACCCTTTTTCCTAGACCAGTGAAACTTAAAGAGCCACTATTGACCTGTGAGACATGACGTTGCTGGAAGCATCAGTGTACAGAGGCATGGGAAGCTCAAAGGAGTTTCTTCCATGAGAAAATAACAACCAGGCTGAACTTCATGGCAGGGTTCCAGATTCCCAGGAATTCCACGGGCTGTATTGCTCAGAGATAAAACCTACTGCTTGGGGCACACTTAATCTGAAAAGCTTGCTGGTCCCAAAGTCCCAAGATCCTCAAGAGCGAGCGTAAGTTTGACGGAAATAACAAACTGCCGGTGACGCCTCTTTTACCTTGAAACCGGCAAGAAGCAAGATTTGCCTTAAACCTTGTATCTCAGAAACATTTTGATCGTGAAGGAAAACCAGTGAGAGCCAATGTACTTCCAATAATGCAACACTTAAATTAAACCTCAAACCTAAATCCTATACTAAAACCAACCCTATTCCTAACCCAATCCTAGGTGAAAACCTAACCCTAGGTCTGAACCTAAACAGAGATGTAACCCTAAGCCTAGATCTAACTCTGTATACTCCTAAACTTAAACTTAACCCTAATCTAAGGCTCACCCTAAATCAAGCCCTAACACTAACCGTATGTCTACCCTAAGGCTAAGCCTAATCCTAACCCCAAATCTGATATGAACACGCAGCTCCCCCTACAACTAACCTTATTCCTAACCGTCATCCTTCGCCTGAACCTAACAACTCCATCCCTCACCTTCAATCGATACCTCAATTTCACCGTTAATGTAAACCAATCCCTTAAACTAGACAGAGAGCTAAACTTAACCTTAATGAAAACGGATGCAACACACAAACCGTAAGCCTGACCCCAAATCTTAACTTCGCACACTACCTAACCCTCACACAAATATTAAACCCAACCTATATCTAAACAGTCAAGTTTACCATAAGCCTAAATGAGACAATAGGTTCGCTCATCCTTAAGCACTAAACCCTACTATTACCTTCCACCTCATACTCACCCTACATTTGATCCTCAGACTTACCATAACCCGAATCCTCACACAGCCGTAACTCTAACGTGAACTCTAACTCTGTCCCTAAACACGCCCAAATGCCTGTACCTATGCCCGTCTAAAGTTAAACCTAAACCGAAATCTTCTGTGCCACCATTTTGCAGCAGTAAAGAAGTACACTGGGAAAGATTTATCTGCAAGGAAGAAACTGCAGGCGGCGTGCCTGAATTGAGAATATCATGCTGCACGAGCTCTTTGGCCTCAGATGCTAGAAGTGCCATGAGTGGGAGGTATAAAGAAACGGGACTTAACTTTCTCCGTGATCATCAATCTTTGTGGATTCCCTTTGTTCTAGACGCCTGAAATGAAGAGTTGTCCTGAGTCACCTAAACCTCCACCGAGTGGTCTTAGTGTGGCGCGGGAACTTGCCGGTATCAGAGAATTCGGAAGAAGGCTGAACGTCCACAATTAAATGGTCATTGCCCAGAAATGAAGCGCCAGCCGGATCAGCCTGGGAAACAAGCTTCCATTAGACAATGAAGATGTGAGAAACTGGTACGGCCACACTTCATGGTTTCCATAGATCCATGCAATTCCGTGTTGAATTTCAGTCCGAAAATGAAACCGCTGGAGCCTCTGTTCAGCAGGCCCTGGTGTAGCTCCCAGAGGCACAAGGGTGCTCCTCCAGAATTTGGACGAAAAACGTTTTCACGGGAATAAGCAACCTTGATCAAGCCAGGTGGGTCTTGGAAAAACGAAATTGCTGCGTGTGCCTGCAATACTGACAAGCACACACGTGTGTCACTCCATGGCGCATTCAGCACAGGAATCTGCATCGATTGAGCCAAGACAAAGGAAAGTTCAGGGAGGCAGCACCCGTGTAGAAAAGCATTTGTTCTTCAAAGAGGAGGCCAATATTGTGAAACGACATACCCATGGCAAATAGTTTTCATCCGCAGAGTTTCATGGAGCAATATTGCGGGGAGAGAAAAGGCACCACCTGAGGGAGGCACGCTCAAAAAAACTACCTACGGCAAGAGACGGGTCGCCCCCAACACTAGGGGTGTCGTGCCTCAACATTGTAAGCAGAGTTCACTGAAGTCCCTGAGTGAAGTTTTCTCCAGTATGCTACGTCTACGTTCCTAAAATTTACTCTGCGGTTTCTGATGACTCTGGGTTACGAACGGCCACCATTCACCGTTCTCCTTACACTCGTGCGTCTCCATCGACCTTAAAGGAAAGGGAGGACACGCAGATGCTGGCAGCTAAATTCAGCAGAGTTTATCTCAAGACAAAAGAGACAGCTCTGTGGGGTCCCGTGTTCCATGGTAAAACATTTCCTAACGAATAAGAAATCTTCCCATCGCAGTGACAATGAGAGAATTGCCACCGATGGATTTGCCGATGTGCCTACAAACATCTTCAGGCCATGAAGTAGTGAAGCACGGGAACCCAGGCGCTTCACCCTTTTCCCTATAGCAGAGAAACTTAAAGAGCCACTATTGACCTGTGAGACATGACGTTGCTGGAAGCATCAGTGTACAGAGGCATGGGAACCTCAAAGGAGTTTCTTCCGTGTGAAAATAACAACCAGGCTGAACTTCATGGCAGGGTTCCAGATTCCCAGGAATTCCACGGGCTGTATTGCTCAGAGATAAAACCTACTGCTTGGGGCACACAATCTGAAAAGCTTGCTGGACTCACGGCTTTCCCAAAGACCCAAGATTCTCAAAGAGCGAGCGTAAGTTTGACGGAAAAAACAAACTGCCGGTGGCGCCTCTTTTACCTTGAAACCGGCAAGAAGCAAGATTTCCCTTAAACCTTGTATCTCAGAAACATTTTGATCGTGAAGGAAAACCAGTGAGAGCCGATGTACTTCCAATAATCCAACACTTAAACCTCAAACCTAAATCCTATCCTAAAACCAACCCTAATCCTAACCCTAACCTAGGTGAAAACCTAACCCTAGGTCTGAACCTAAACAGAGATGTAACCCTAAGCCTAGGTCTAACTCTGTATACTCCTAAACTTAAACTTAACCCTAACCTAAGGCTCACCCTAAACCAAGCCCTAACGCTAACCGTATGTCTACCCTAAGGCTAAGCCTAATCCTAACGCCAAATCGGATTTGAACATGCAGCTCCCCCTACAACTAACCTTACTCCTAACCGTCATCCTTCGCCTGAAACTAACTTAACTCTATCCCTCACCTTCAATCGATAGCTCAATTTCACCGTTAATGTAAACCAATCCCTTAAACTAGACAGAGAGCTAAACTTAACCTTAATGAAAACGGATGTAACACACAAACCGTAAGCCTGACCCCAAATCTTAACTTCGCACACTATCTAACCCTCACACAAATATTAACCCCAACCCATATCTAAACAGTCAAGTTTACCATAAGCCTAAATGAGACAATAGGTTCGCTCATCCTTAAGCACTAAACCCTACTCTTAACTTCCAACTCACACTGCCCCTACATTTGATCCTCAGACTTACCATAACCCGAATCCTCACACAGCCGTAACTCTAACGTGAACTCTAACTCTGTCCCTAAACATGCCCAAATGCCTGTACCTATGCCCGTCTAAAGTTAAACCTAAACCGAAATCTTCTGTGCCACCATTTTGCAGCAGTTTAAAGAAGTACACTGGGAAAGATTTTTCTGCAAGGAAGAAACTGCAGGCGGCGTGCTGAACTGAGAATATCATGCTGCACGAGCTCTTTGGCCTCAGATGCTAGAAGTGCCATGAGTGGGAAGTATAAAGAAACGGGACTTTACTTTCTCCGTGATCATCAACCTTTGTGGATTCTCTTTGTTCTAGACGCCTGAAATAAAGACAGTTGTCCTGAGTCACCTAAACTTCCACCGAGTGATGCGCGGGAACTTGCCGGTATCAGAGAATTCCGAAGAAGGCTGAACGTCCACAATTAAATGATCATTGCCCAGAAATAAGGCGCCAGCAGGATCAGCCTGGGAAACAAGCTTCCATTAGACAATGAAGATGTGAGAAACTGGTACGTCCAGAGTTCACGGTTTCCATAGATCCATACAATTTCGTGTTGAATTTCAGTCCGAAAATGAAACCGCTGGAGCCTCTGTTCAGCAGGCACTGGTGTAGCTCCCAGAGGCACAATGGTGCTCCTCTAGAATTTGGACGAAAAACGTTTTCACGGGAATAAGCAACCTTGATCAAGCCAGGTGGGTCTTGGAAAAACGAAATTGCTGCGTGTGCCTGCAATACTGACAAGCACACACCTGTGTCACTCTATGGTGCATTCAGCACAGAAATCTGCATCGATTGAGCCAAGACAAAGGAAAGTTCAGGGAGGCAGCACCCGTGTAGAAAAGCATTTGTTCTTCAAAGAGGAGGCCAATATTGTGAAACGACATACCCATGGCAAATAGTTTTCATCGTCAGAGTTTCATGGAGCAATATTGCGGGGAGAGAAAAGGCACCACCTGAGGGAGGCACGCTCAAAAAAACTACGTAGGGCAGAAGACGGGTCGCCCCCAGGCACTAGGAGTGTCGGGCCTCAACATTGTAAGCAGAGTTCACTGAAGTCCCTGAGTGAAGTTTTCTCCGGTGTCCTTCGTCTACGTTCCTAAAATTTACTCTGCGGTTTAAGATGACTCTGGGTTACGAACGGCCACCATTCACCGTTCTCCTTACACTCGTGCGTCTCCATCGACCTTAAAGGAAAGGGAGGACACGCAGATGCTGGCAGCTCAATTCAGCAGAGTTAGTGTCAACACAAAAGAGACAGCTCTGTGGGGACCCGTCTTCCATGGTAAAAGATTTCCTAACGAATAAGAAATCTTCCCATCGCAATGACAATATGAGAGAATTGCCACCGGTGGATTTGCCGATGTGCCTATAAACATCTTCTTCAGGCCATGAAGTAGTGAAGCATGGGAACCCAGGCGCTTCACCCTTTTTCCTAGACCAGTGAAACTTATAGAGCCACTATTGACCTGTTATACATGACGTTGCTGGAAGTATCAGAGTACAGAGGCATGGGAACCTCAAAGGAGTTTCTTCCGTGTGAAAATAACCAGGCTGAACTTCATGGCAGGGTTCCAGATTCCCAGGAATTCCACGGGCTGTATTGCTCAGAGATAGAACCTACTGCTTGGGGCACACTTAATCTGAAAAGCTTGCCGGTCCCAAAGACCCAAGATTCTCAAAGAGCGAGCGTTTAAGTTTGACGGAAAAAACAAACTGCCGGTGGCGCCTCTTTTACCTTGAAACCGGCAAGAAGCAAGATTTGCCTTAAACCTTGTATCTCAGAAACATTTTGATCGTGAAGGAAAACCAGTGAGAGCCAATGTACTTCCAATAATGCAACCCTTAAATTAAACCTCAAACCGAAATCCTATACTAAAACCAACCCTATTCCTAACCCTAACCTAGGTGAAAACCTAACCCTAGGTCTGAACCTAAACAGAGATGTAACCCTAAGCCTAGATCTAACTCTGTATACTCCTAAACTTAAACTTAACCCTAATCTAAGGCTCACCCTAAATCAAGCCCTAACACTAACCGTATGTCTACCCTAAGGCTAACCCTAATCCTAACCCCAAATCTGATATGAACACGCAGCTCCCCCTACAACTAACCTTATTCCTAACCGTCATCCTTCGCCTGAACCTAACAACTCCATCCCTCACCTTCAATCGATACCTCAATTTCACCGTTAATGTAAACCAATCCCTTAAACTAGACAGAGAGCTAAACTTAACCTTAATGAAAACGGATGTAACACACAAACCGTAAGCCTGACCCCAACTCTTAACTTCGCACACTGTCTAACCCTCACACAAATATTAACCCCAACCCATATCTAAACAGTCAAGTTTACCATAAGCCTAAATGAGACAATAGGTTCGCTCATCCTTAAGCACTAAACCCTACACTTATCTTCCAACTCACACTGCCCCTACATTTGATCATCAGACTTACCATAACCCGAATCCTCACACAGCCGTAACTCTAACGTGAACTCTCTGTCCCTAAACATGCCCAAATGCCTGTACCTATGCCCGTCTAAAGTTAAACCTAAACCGAAATCTTCTGTAGCACCATTTTGCAGCAGTTTAAAGAAGTACACTGGGAAAGATTTTTCTGCAAGAAAGAAACTGATGGCGGCGTGCCTGAACTGAGACTATCATACTGCACGAGCTCTTTGTCCTCAGATGCTAGAAGTGACATGTGTGGGCACTATAAAGAAATGGGAATTTACTTTCTCCGTGATCATCAACCTTTGTGGATTCTCTTTGTTCTAGACGCCTGAAATAAAGACAGTTGTCCTGAGTCACATAAACCTCCACCGAGTGGCCTTAGTGAGGCGGGGGTATTTGACGGTATCAGAGAATTCCGAAGGCTGAAAGTCCACAATTAAATGGTCATTGCCCAGAAATGAAGCGCCAGCCGGATCAGCCTGGGAAACAAGCTTCCATTAGACAATGAAGATGTGAGAATCTGGTACGGCCACACTTCATGGTTTCCATAGATCCATGCAATTCCGTGTTGAATTTCAGTCCGAAAATGAAACCGCTGGAGCCTCTGTTCAGCAGGCCCTGGTGTAGCTCCCAGAGGCACAAGGGTGCTCCTCTAGAATTTGGACGAAAAACGTTTTCACGGGAATAAGCAACCTTGATCAAGCCAGGTGGGTCTTGGAAAAACGAAATTGCTGCGTGTGCCTGCAATACTGACAAGCACACACGTGTGTCACTCCATGGCGCATTCAGCACAGGAATCTGCATCGATTGAGCCAAGACAAAGGAAAGTTCAGGGAGGCAGCACCCGTGTAGAAAAGCATTTGTTCTTCAAAGAGGAGGCCAATATTGTGAAACGACATACCCATGGCAAATAGTTTTCATCCGCAGAGTTTCATGGAGCAATATTGCGGGGAGAGAAAAGGCACCACCTGAGGGAGGCACGCTCAAAAAAACTACCTACGGCAAGAGACGGGTCGCCCCCAACACTAGGGGTGTCGTGCCTCAACATTGTAAGCAGAGTTCACTGAAGTCCCTGAGTGAAGTTTTCTCCAGTATGCTACGTCTACGTTCCTAAAATTTACTCTGCGGTTTCTGATGACTCTGGGTTACGAACGGCCACCATTCACCGTTCTCCTTACACTCGTGCGTCTCCATCGACCTTAAAGGAAAGGGAGGACACGCAGATGCTGGCAGCTAAATTCAGCAGAGTTTATCTCAAGACAAAAGAGACAGCTCTGTGGGGTCCCGTGTTCCATGGTAAAACATTTCCTAACGAATAAGAAATCTTCCCATCGCAGTGACAATGAGAGAATTGCCACCGATGGATTTGCCGATGTGCCTACAAACATCTTCAGGCCATGAAGTAGTGAAGCACGGGAACCCAGGCGCTTCACCCTTTTCCCTATAGCAGAGAAACTTAAAGAGCCACTATTGACCTGTGAGACATGACGTTGCTGGAAGCATCAGTGTACAGAGGCATGGGAACCTCAAAGGAGTTTCTTCCGTGTGAAAATAACAACCAGGCTGAACTTCATGGCAGGGTTCCAGATTCCCAGGAATTCCACGGGCTGTATTGCTCAGAGATAAAACCTACTGCTTGGGGCACACAATCTGAAAAGCTTGCTGGACTCACGGCTTTCCCAAAGACCCAAGATTCTCAAAGAGCGAGCGTAAGTTTGACGGAAAAAACAAACTGCCGGTGGCGCCTCTTTTACCTTGAAACCGGCAAGAAGCAAGATTTCCCTTAAACCTTGTATCTCAGAAACATTTTGATCGTGAAGGAAAACCAGTGAGAGCCGATGTACTTCCAATAATCCAACACTTAAACCTCAAACCTAAATCCTATCCTAAAACCAACCCTAATCCTAACCCTAACCTAGGTGAAAACCTAACCCTAGGTCTGAACCTAAACAGAGATGTAACCCTAAGCCTAGGTCTAACTCTGTATACTCCTAAACTTAAACTTAACCCTAACCTAAGGCTCACCCTAAACCAAGCCCTAACGCTAACCGTATGTCTACCCTAAGGCTAAGCCTAATCCTAACGCCAAATCGGATTTGAACATGCAGCTCCCCCTACAACTAACCTTACTCCTAACCGTCATCCTTCGCCTGAAACTAACTTAACTCTATCCCTCACCTTCAATCGATAGCTCAATTTCACCGTTAATGTAAACCAATCCCTTAAACTAGACAGAGAGCTAAACTTAACCTTAATGAAAACGGATGTAACACACAAACCGTAAGCCTGACCCCAAATCTTAACTTCGCACACTATCTAACCCTCACACAAATATTAACCCCAACCCATATCTAAACAGTCAAGTTTACCATAAGCCTAAATGAGACAATAGGTTCGCTCATCCTTAAGCACTAAACCCTACTCTTAACTTCCAACTCACACTGCCCCTACATTTGATCCTCAGACTTACCATAACCCGAATCCTCACACAGCCGTAACTCTAACGTGAACTCTAACTCTGTCCCTAAACATGCCCAAATGCCTGTACCTATGCCCGTCTAAAGTTAAACCTAAACCGAAATCTTCTGTGCCACCATTTTGCAGCAGTTTAAAGAAGTACACTGGGAAAGATTTTTCTGCAAGGAAGAAACTGCAGGCGGCGTGCTGAACTGAGAATATCATGCTGCACGAGCTCTTTGGCCTCAGATGCTAGAAGTGCCATGAGTGGGAAGTATAAAGAAACGGGACTTTACTTTCTCCGTGATCATCAACCTTTGTGGATTCTCTTTGTTCTAGACGCCTGAAATAAAGACAGTTGTCCTGAGTCACCTAAACTTCCACCGAGTGATGCGCGGGAACTTGCCGGTATCAGAGAATTCCGAAGAAGGCTGAACGTCCACAATTAAATGATCATTGCCCAGAAATAAGGCGCCAGCAGGATCAGCCTGGGAAACAAGCTTCCATTAGACAATGAAGATGTGAGAAACTGGTACGTCCAGAGTTCACGGTTTCCATAGATCCATACAATTTCGTGTTGAATTTCAGTCCGAAAATGAAACCGCTGGAGCCTCTGTTCAGCAGGCACTGGTGTAGCTCCCAGAGGCACAATGGTGCTCCTCTAGAATTTGGACGAAAAACGTTTTCACGGGAATAAGCAACCTTGATCAAGCCAGGTGGGTCTTGGAAAAACGAAATTGCTGCGTGTGCCTGCAATACTGACAAGCACACACCTGTGTCACTCTATGGTGCATTCAGCACAGAAATCTGCATCGATTGAGCCAAGACAAAGGAAAGTTCAGGGAGGCAGCACCCGTGTAGAAAAGCATTTGTTCTTCAAAGAGGAGGCCAATATTGTGAAACGACATACCCATGGCAAATAGTTTTCATCGTCAGAGTTTCATGGAGCAATATTGCGGGGAGAGAAAAGGCACCACCTGAGGGAGGCACGCTCAAAAAAACTACGTAGGGCAGAAGACGGGTCGCCCCCAGGCACTAGGAGTGTCGGGCCTCAACATTGTAAGCAGAGTTCACTGAAGTCCCTGAGTGAAGTTTTCTCCGGTGTCCTTCGTCTACGTTCCTAAAATTTACTCTGCGGTTTAAGATGACTCTGGGTTACGAACGGCCACCATTCACCGTTCTCCTTACACTCGTGCGTCTCCATCGACCTTAAAGGAAAGGGAGGACACGCAGATGCTGGCAGCTCAATTCAGCAGAGTTAGTGTCAACACAAAAGAGACAGCTCTGTGGGGACCCGTCTTCCATGGTAAAAGATTTCCTAACGAATAAGAAATCTTCCCATCGCAATGACAATATGAGAGAATTGCCACCGGTGGATTTGCCGATGTGCCTATAAACATCTTCTTCAGGCCATGAAGTAGTGAAGCATGGGAACCCAGGCGCTTCACCCTTTTTCCTAGACCAGTGAAACTTATAGAGCCACTATTGACCTGTTATACATGACGTTGCTGGAAGTATCAGAGTACAGAGGCATGGGAACCTCAAAGGAGTTTCTTCCGTGTGAAAATAACCAGGCTGAACTTCATGGCAGGGTTCCAGATTCCCAGGAATTCCACGGGCTGTATTGCTCAGAGATAGAACCTACTGCTTGGGGCACACTTAATCTGAAAAGCTTGCCGGTCCCAAAGACCCAAGATTCTCAAAGAGCGAGCGTTTAAGTTTGACGGAAAAAACAAACTGCCGGTGGCGCCTCTTTTACCTTGAAACCGGCAAGAAGCAAGATTTGCCTTAAACCTTGTATCTCAGAAACATTTTGATCGTGAAGGAAAACCAGTGAGAGCCAATGTACTTCCAATAATGCAACCCTTAAATTAAACCTCAAACCGAAATCCTATACTAAAACCAACCCTATTCCTAACCCTAACCTAGGTGAAAACCTAACCCTAGGTCTGAACCTAAACAGAGATGTAACCCTAAGCCTAGATCTAACTCTGTATACTCCTAAACTTAAACTTAACCCTAATCTAAGGCTCACCCTAAATCAAGCCCTAACACTAACCGTATGTCTACCCTAAGGCTAACCCTAATCCTAACCCCAAATCTGATATGAACACGCAGCTCCCCCTACAACTAACCTTATTCCTAACCGTCATCCTTCGCCTGAACCTAACAACTCCATCCCTCACCTTCAATCGATACCTCAATTTCACCGTTAATGTAAACCAATCCCTTAAACTAGACAGAGAGCTAAACTTAACCTTAATGAAAACGGATGTAACACACAAACCGTAAGCCTGACCCCAACTCTTAACTTCGCACACTGTCTAACCCTCACACAAATATTAACCCCAACCCATATCTAAACAGTCAAGTTTACCATAAGCCTAAATGAGACAATAGGTTCGCTCATCCTTAAGCACTAAACCCTACACTTATCTTCCAACTCACACTGCCCCTACATTTGATCATCAGACTTACCATAACCCGAATCCTCACACAGCCGTAACTCTAACGTGAACTCTCTGTCCCTAAACATGCCCAAATGCCTGTACCTATGCCCGTCTAAAGTTAAACCTAAACCGAAATCTTCTGTAGCACCATTTTGCAGCAGTTTAAAGAAGTACACTGGGAAAGATTTTTCTGCAAGAAAGAAACTGATGGCGGCGTGCCTGAACTGAGACTATCATACTGCACGAGCTCTTTGTCCTCAGATGCTAGAAGTGACATGTGTGGGCACTATAAAGAAATGGGAATTTACTTTCTCCGTGATCATCAACCTTTGTGGATTCTCTTTGTTCTAGACGCCTGAAATAAAGACAGTTGTCCTGAGTCACATAAACCTCCACCGAGTGGCCTTAGTGAGGCGGGGGTATTTGACGGTATCAGAGAATTCCGAAGGCTGAAAGTCCACAATTAAATGGTCATTGCCCAGAAATGAAGCGCCAGCCGGATCAGCCTGGGAAACAAGCTTCCATTAGACAATGAAGATGTGAGAATCTGGTACGGCCACACTTCATGGTTTCCATAGATCCATGCAATTCCGTGTTGAATTTCAGTCCGAAAATGAAACCGCTGGAGCCTCTGTTCAGCAGGCCCTGGTGTAGCTCCCAGAGGCACAAGGGTGCTCCTCTAGAATTTGGACGAAAAACGTTTTCACGGGAATAAGCAACCTTGATCAAGCCAGGTGGGTCTTGGAAAAACGAAATTGCTGCGTGTGCCTGCAATACTGACAAGCACACACGTGTGTCACTCCATGGCGCATTCAGCACAGGAATCTGCATCGATTGAGCCAAGACAAAGGAAAGTTCAGGGAGGCAGCACCCGTGTAGAAAAGCATTTGTTCTTCAAAGAGGAGGCCAATATTGTGAAACGACATACCCATGGCAAATAGTTTTCATCCGCAGAGTTTCATGGAGCAATATTGCGGGGAGAGAAAAGGCACCACCTGAGGGAGGCACGCTCAAAAAAACTACCTACGGCAAGAGACGGGTCGCCCCCAACACTAGGGGTGTCGTGCCTCAACATTGTAAGCAGAGTTCACTGAAGTCCCTGAGTGAAGTTTTCTCCAGTATGCTACGTCTACGTTCCTAAAATTTACTCTGCGGTTTCTGATGACTCTGGGTTACGAACGGCCACCATTCACCGTTCTCCTTACACTCGTGCGTCTCCATCGACCTTAAAGGAAAGGGAGGACACGCAGATGCTGGCAGCTAAATTCAGCAGAGTTTATCTCAAGACAAAAGAGACAGCTCTGTGGGGTCCCGTGTTCCATGGTAAAACATTTCCTAACGAATAAGAAATCTTCCCATCGCAGTGACAATGAGAGAATTGCCACCGATGGATTTGCCGATGTGCCTACAAACATCTTCAGGCCATGAAGTAGTGAAGCACGGGAACCCAGGCGCTTCACCCTTTTCCCTATAGCAGAGAAACTTAAAGAGCCACTATTGACCTGTGAGACATGACGTTGCTGGAAGCATCAGTGTACAGAGGCATGGGAACCTCAAAGGAGTTTCTTCCGTGTGAAAATAACAACCAGGCTGAACTTCATGGCAGGGTTCCAGATTCCCAGGAATTCCACGGGCTGTATTGCTCAGAGATAAAACCTACTGCTTGGGGCACACAATCTGAAAAGCTTGCTGGACTCACGGCTTTCCCAAAGACCCAAGATTCTCAAAGAGCGAGCGTAAGTTTGACGGAAAAAACAAACTGCCGGTGGCGCCTCTTTTACCTTGAAACCGGCAAGAAGCAAGATTTCCCTTAAACCTTGTATCTCAGAAACATTTTGATCGTGAAGGAAAACCAGTGAGAGCCGATGTACTTCCAATAATCCAACACTTAAACCTCAAACCTAAATCCTATCCTAAAACCAACCCTAATCCTAACCCTAACCTAGGTGAAAACCTAACCCTAGGTCTGAACCTAAACAGAGATGTAACCCTAAGCCTAGGTCTAACTCTGTATACTCCTAAACTTAAACTTAACCCTAACCTAAGGCTCACCCTAAACCAAGCCCTAACGCTAACCGTATGTCTACCCTAAGGCTAAGCCTAATCCTAACGCCAAATCGGATTTGAACATGCAGCTCCCCCTACAACTAACCTTACTCCTAACCGTCATCCTTCGCCTGAAACTAACTTAACTCTATCCCTCACCTTCAATCGATAGCTCAATTTCACCGTTAATGTAAACCAATCCCTTAAACTAGACAGAGAGCTAAACTTAACCTTAATGAAAACGGATGTAACACACAAACCGTAAGCCTGACCCCAAATCTTAACTTCGCACACTATCTAACCCTCACACAAATATTAACCCCAACCCATATCTAAACAGTCAAGTTTACCATAAGCCTAAATGAGACAATAGGTTCGCTCATCCTTAAGCACTAAACCCTACTCTTAACTTCCAACTCACACTGCCCCTACATTTGATCCTCAGACTTACCATAACCCGAATCCTCACACAGCCGTAACTCTAACGTGAACTCTAACTCTGTCCCTAAACATGCCCAAATGCCTGTACCTATGCCCGTCTAAAGTTAAACCTAAGCCGAAATCTTCTGTGCCACCATTTTGCAGCAGTTTAAAGAAGTACACTGGGAAAGATTTTTCTGCAAGGAAGAAACTGCAGGCGGCGTGCTGAACTGAGAATATCATGCTGCACGAGCTCTTTGGCCTCAGATGCTAGAAGTGCCATGAGTGGGAAGTATAAAGAAACGGGACTTTACTTTCTCCGTGATCATCAACCTTTGTGGATTCTCTTTGTTCTAGACGCCTGAAATAAAGACAGTTGTCCTGAGTCACCTAAACTTCCACCGAGTGATGCGCGGGAACTTGCCGGTATCAGAGAATTCCGAAGAAGGCTGAACGTCCACAATTAAATGATCATTGCCCAGAAATAAGGCGCCAGCAGGATCAGCCTGGGAAACAAGCTTCCATTAGACAATGAAGATGTGAGAAACTGGTACGTCCAGAGTTCACGGTTTCCATAGATCCATACAATTTCGTGTTGAATTTCAGTCCGAAAATGAAACCGCTGGAGCCTCTGTTCAGCAGGCACTGGTGTAGCTCCCAGAGGCACAATGGTGCTCCTCTAGAATTTGGACGAAAAACGTTTTCACGGGAATAAGCAACCTTGATCAAGCCAGGTGGGTCTTGGAAAAACGAAATTGCTGCGTGTGCCTGCAATACTGACAAGCACACACCTGTGTCACTCTATGGTGCATTCAGCACAGAAATCTGCATCGATTGAGCCAAGACAAAGGAAAGTTCAGGGAGGCAGCACCCGTGTAGAAAAGCATTTGTTCTTCAAAGAGGAGGCCAATATTGTGAAACGACATACCCATGGCAAATAGTTTTCATCGTCAGAGTTTCATGGAGCAATATTGCGGGGAGAGAAAAGGCACCACCTGAGGGAGGCACGCTCAAAAAAACTACGTAGGGCAGAAGACGGGTCGCCCCCAGGCACTAGGAGTGTCGTGCCTCAACATTGTAAGCAGAGTTCACTGAAGTCCCTGAGTGAAGTTTTCTCCGGTGTCCTTCGTCTACGTTCCTAAAATTTACTCTGCGGTTTAAGATGACTCTGGGTTACGAACGGCCACCATTCACCGTTCTCCTTACACTCGTGCGTCTCCATCGACCTTAAAGGAAAGGGAGGACACGCAGATGCTGGCAGCTCAATTCAGCAGAGTTAGTGTCAACACAAAAGAGACAGCTCTGTGGGGACCCGTCTTCCATGGTAAAAGATTTCCTAACGAATAAGAAATCTTCCCATCGCAATGACAATATGAGAGAATTGCCACCGGTGGATTTGCCGATGTGCCTATAAACATCTTCTTCAGGCCATGAAGTAGTGAAGCATGGGAACCCAGGCGCTTCACCCTTTTTCCTAGACCAGTGAAACTTATAGAGCCACTATTGACCTGTTATACATGACGTTGCTGGAAGTATCAGAGTACAGAGGCATGGGAACCTCAAAGGAGTTTCTTCCGTGTGAAAATAACCAGGCTGAACTTCATGGCAGGGTTCCAGATTCCCAGGAATTCCACGGGCTGTATTGCTCAGAGATAGAACCTACTGCTTGGGGCACACTTAATCTGAAAAGCTTGCCGGTCCCAAAGACCCAAGATTCTCAAAGAGCGAGCGTTTAAGTTTGACGGAAAAAACAAACTGCCGGTGGCGCCTCTTTTACCTTGAAACCGGCAAGAAGCAAGATTTGCCTTAAACCTTGTATCTCAGAAACATTTTGATCGTGAAGGAAAACCAGTGAGAGCCAATGTACTTCCAATAATGCAACCCTTAAATTAAACCTCAAACCGAAATCCTATACTAAAACCAACCCTATTCCTAACCCTAACCTAGGTGAAAACCTAACCCTAGGTCTGAACCTAAACAGAGATGTAACCCTAAGCCTAGATCTAACTCTGTATACTCCTAAACTTAAACTTAACCCTAATCTAAGGCTCACCCTAAATCAAGCCCTAACACTAACCGTATGTCTACCCTAAGGCTAACCCTAATCCTAACCCCAAATCTGATATGAACACGCAGCTCCCCCTACAACTAACCTTATTCCTAACCGTCATCCTTCGCCTGAACCTAACAACTCCATCCCTCACCTTCAATAGATACCTCAATTTCACCGTTAATGTAAACCAATCCCTTAAACTAGACAGAGAGCTAAACTTAACCTTAATGAAAACGGATGTAACACACAAACCGTAAGCCTGACCCCAACTCTTAACTTCGCACACTGTCTAACCCTCACACAAATATTAACCCCAACCCATATCTAAACAGTCAAGTTTACCATAAGCCTAAATGAGACAATAGGTTCGCTCATCCTTAAGCACTAAACCCTACACTTATCTTCCAACTCACACTGCCCCTACATTTGATCATCAGACTTACCATAACCCGAATCCTCACACAGCCGTAACTCTAACGTGAACTCTCTGTCCCTAAACATGCCCAAATGCCTGTACCTATGCCCGTCTAAAGTTAAACCTAAACCGAAATCTTCTGTGCCACCATTTTGCAGCAGTTTAAAGAAGTACACTGGGAAAGATTTTTCTGCAAGAAAGAAACTGATGGCGGCGTGCCTGAACTGAGACTATCATACTGCACGAGCTCTTTGTCCTCAGATGCTAGAAGTGACATGTGTGGGCACTATAAAGAAATGGGAATTTACTTTCTCCGTGATCATCAACCTTTGTGGATTCTCTTTGTTCTAGACGCCTGAAATAAAGAGAGTTGTCCTGAGTCACATAAACCTCCACCGAGTGGCCTTAGTGAGGCGGGGGTATTTGACGGTATCAGAGAATTCCGAAGGCTGAAAGTCCACAATTAAATGGTCATTGCCCAGAAATGAAGCGCCAGCCGGATCAGCCTGGGAAACAAGCTTCCATTAGACAATGAAGATGTGAGAATCTGGTACGGCCACACTTCATGGTTTCCATAGATCCATGCAATTCCGTGTTGAATTTCAGTCCGAAAATGAAACCGCTGGAGCCTCTGTTCAGCAGGCCCTGGTGTAGCTCCCAGAGGCACAATGGTGCTCCTCTAGAATTTGGACGAAAAACGTTTTCACGGGAATAAGCAACCTTGATCAAGCCAGGTGGGTCTTGGAAAAACGAAATTGCTGCGTGTGCCTGCAATACTGGCAAGCACACACGTGTGTCACTCCATGGCGCATTCAGCACAGGAATCTGCATCGATTGAGCCAAGACAAAGGAAAGTTCAGGGAGGCAGCACCCGTGTAGAAAAGCATTTGTTCTTCAAAGAGGAGGCCAATATTGTGAAACGACATACCCATGGCAAATAGTTTTCATCGGCAGAGTTTCATGAAGCAATATTGCAGGGAGAGAAAAGGCACCACCTGAGGGAGGCAAGCTCAAAAAAACTACCTAGGGAAAGAGAGGGTGGCACCCAACACTAGGGGTGTCGTGCCTCAACATTGTAAGCAGAGTTCACTGAAGTCCCTGAGTGAAGTTTTCTCCAGTATCCTACGTCTACGTTCCTAAAATTTACTCAGCGGTTTCTGATGAGTCTGTGTTACGAACGGCCACCATTCACCGTTCTCCTTACACTCGTGCGTCTCCATCGACCTTAAAGGAAAGGGAGGACACGCAGATGCTAGCAGCTCAATTCAGCAGAGTTAGTGTCAACACAAAAGAGACAGCTCTGTGGGGACCCGTCTTCCATGGTAAAACATTTCCTAACGAATAAGATATCTTCCCATCGCAATGACAATATGAGAGAATTGCCACCGATGGATTTGCCGATGTGCCTACAAACATCTTCAGGCCATGAAGTCGTGAAGCACGGGAACCCAGGCGCTTCACCCTTTTCCCTAGACCAGTGAAACTTATAGAGCCACTATTGACCTGTGAGACATGACGTTGCTGGAAGCATCAGTGTACAGAGGCATGGGAACCTCAAAGGAGTTTCTTTCGTGTGAAAATAACAACCAGGCTGAACTTCATGGCAGGGTTCCAGATTCCCAGGAATTCCACGGGCTGTATTGCTCAGAGATAGAACCTACTGCTGGGGCACAATCTGAAAAGCTTGCTGGACTCACGGCTTTCCCAAAGAACCATGATTCTCAAAGAGCGAGCGTAAGTTTGACGGAAAAAACAAACTGCCGGTGGTGCCTTTTTTACCTTGAAACCGGCAAGAAGCAAGATTTCCCTTAAACCTTGAATCTCAGAAACATTTTGATCATGAAGGAAAACCAGTGATAGACGATGTACTTCCAATAATCCAACACTTAAATTAGACCTCATACCTAAATCCTATCCTAAAACCAACCCTAATCCTAACCCTAACCTAGGTGAAAACCTAACCCTAGGTCTGAACCTAAACAGAGATGTAACCCTAAGCCTAGGTCTAACTCTGTATACTCCTAAACTTAAACTTAACCCTAACCTAAGGCTCACCCTAAACCAAGCCCTAACGCTAACCGTATGTCTACCCTAAGGCTAAGCCTAATCCTAACCCCAAATCGGATGTGAACATGCAGCTCCCCCTACAACTAACCTTACTCCTAACCGTCATTCTTTGCCTGAACCTAACAACTCTATCCCTCACCTTCAATCGATAGCTCAATTTCACCGTTAATGTAAACCAATCCCTTAAACTAGACAGAGAGCTAAACTTAACCTTAATGAAAACGGATGTAACACACAAACCGTAAGCCTGACCCCAGCTCTTAACTTCGCACACTGTCTAACCCTCACACAAATATTAACCCCAACCCATATCTAAACAGTCAAGTTTACCATAAGCCTAAATGAGACAAGAGGTTCGCTCATCCTTAAGCACTAAACCCTACTCTTACCTTCATCCTCACACTCACCCTACATTTGATCCTCAGACTTACCATAACCCGAATCCTCACACAGCCGTAACTCTAACGTGAACTCTAACTCTGTCCCTAAACATGCCCAAATGCCTGTACCTATGCCCGTCTAAAGTTAAACCTAAACTGAAATCTTCTGTGCCACCATTTTGCAGCAGTTTAAAGAAGTACACTGGGAAAGATTTCTCTGCAAGGAAGAAATTGCAGGCGGCGTGCCTGAACTGAGAATATCATGCTGCACGAGCTCTTTGGCCTCAGATGCTAGAAGGGCCATGAGTGGGAAGTATAAAGAAACGGGACTTAACTTTCTCCGTGATCATCAACCTTTGTGGATTCTCTTTGTTCTAGACGCCTGAAATAAAGACAGTTGTCCTGAGTCACCTAAACCTCCACTGAGTGGTCTTCGTGAGGCGCGGGAACTTGCCGGTATCAGAGAATTCCGAAGAAGGCTGAACGTCCACAATTTAATGGTTATTGTCCAGAAATGAAGCGCCAGCCGGATCAGCCTGGGAAACAAGCTTCCATTAGACAATGAAGATGTGAGAATCTGGTACGGCCAGATTTCAAAGTTTCCATAGATCCATGAAATTCCGTGTTGAATTTCAGTCCGAAAATTAAATTGCTGGAGCCTCTGTTCAGCAGGCCCTGGTGTAGCTCCCAGAGGCACAATGGTGCTCCTCTAGAATTTGGACGAAAAACGTTTTCACGGGAATAAGCAACCTTGATCAAGCCAGGTGGGTCTTGGAAAAACGAAATTGCTGCGTGTGCCTGCAATACTGACAAGCACACACCTGTGTCACACTATGGCGCATTCAGCACAGGAATCTGCATCGATTGAGCCAACACAAAGGGAAGTTCAGGGAGGCAGCACCCGTGTAGAAAAGCATTTGTTCTTCAAAGAGGAGGCCAATATTGTGAAACGACATACCCATGGCAAATAGTTTTCATCGGCAGAGTTTCATGAAGCAATATTGCAGGGAGAGAAATGGCACCACCTGAGGGAGGCACGCTCAAAAAAACTACCTAGGGAAAGAGACGGGGGGCCCCCAACACTAGGGGTGTCGTGCCTCAACATTGTAAGCAGAGTTCACTGAAGTCCCTGAGAGAAGTTTTCTCCAGTATGCTACGTCTACGTTCCTAAAATATACTCTGCGGTTTCTGATGACTCTGTGTTACGAACGGCCACTATTCACCGTTCTCCTTACACTCGTGCGTCTCCATCGACCTTAAAGGAAAGGGAGTACACGCAGATGCTGGCAGCTCAATTCAGCAGAGTTTGTCTCAACACAAAAGAGACAGCTCTGTGGGGACCCGTCTTCCATGGTAAAACATTTCCTAACGAATAAGAAATCTTCCCATCGCAATGGCAATATGAGAGAATTGCCACCGATGGATTTGCCGATGTGCCTACAAACATCTTCAGGCCATGAAGTAGTGAAGCACGGGAACCCAGGCGCTTCACCCTTTTCCCTAGACCAGTGAAACTTATAGAGCCACTATTGACCTGTGAGACATGACGTTGCTGGAAGCATCAGTGTACAGAGGCATGGGAACCTCAAAGGAGTTTCTTCCGTGTGAAAATAACAACCAGGCTGAACTTCATGGCAGGGTTCCAGATTCCCAGGAATTCCACGGGCTGTATTGCTCAGAGATAGAACCTACTGCTGGGGCACAATCTGAAAAGCTTGCTGGACTCACGGCTTTCCCAAAGAACCATGATTCTCAAAGAGCGAGCGTAAGTTTGACGGAAAAAACAAACTGCCGGTGGTGCCTTTTTTACCTTGAAACCGGCAAGAAGCAAGATTTCCCTTAAACCTTGAATCTCAGAAACATTTTGATCATGAAGGAAAACCAGTGATAGACGATGTACTTCCAATAATCCAACACTTAAATTAGACCTCATACCTAAATCCTATCCTAAAACCAACCCTAATCCTAACCCTAACCTAGGTGAAAACCTAACCCTAGGTCTGAACCTAAACAGAGATGTAACCCTAAGCCTAGGTCTAACTCTGTGTACTCCTAAACTTAAACTTAACCCTAACCTAAGGCTCACCCTAAAGCAAGCCCTAACCATAACCGTATGTCTACCCTAAGGCTAAGCCTAATCCTAACCCCAAATCGGATGTGAACATGCAGCTCCCCCTACAACTAACCTTACTCCTAACCGTCATTCTTCGCCTGAACCTAACAACTCTATCCCTCACCTTCAATCGATAGCTCAATTTCACCGTTAATGTAAACCAATCCCTTAAACTAGACAGAGAGCTAAACTTAACCTTAATGAAAACGGATGTAACACACAAACCGTAAGCCTGACCCCAGCTCTTAACTTCGCACACTGTCTAACCCTCACACAAATATTAACCCCAACCCATATCTAAACAGTCAAGTTTACCATAAGCCTAAATGAGACAATAGGTTCGCTCATCCTTAAGCACTAAACCCTACTCTTACCTTCCACCTCACACTCACCCTACATTTGATCCTCAGACTTACCATAACCCGAATCCTCACACAGCCGTAACTCTAACGTGAACTCTAACTCTGTCCCTAAACATGCCCAAATGCCTGTACCTATGCCCGTCTAAAGTTAAACCTAAACCGAAATCTTCTGTGCCACCATTTTCCAGCAGTTTAAAGAAGTACACTGGGAAAGATTTCTCTGCAAGGAAGAAATTGCAGGCGGCGTGCCTGAACTGAGAATATCATGCTGCACAAGCTCTTTGGCCTCAGATGCTAGAAGTGCCATGAGTGGGCACTATAAAGAAACGGGACTTTACTTTCTCCATGATCATCAACCTATGTGGATTCTCTTTGTTCTAGACGCCTGAAATAAAGACAGTTGTCCTGAGTCACCTAAACCTCCACTGAGTGGTCTTCGTGAGGCGCGGGAACTTGCCGGTATCAGAGAATTCCGAAGAAGGCTGAACGTCCACAATTTAATGGTTATTGCCCAGAAATGAAGCGCCAGCCGGATCAGCCTGGGAAACAAGCTTCCATTAGACAATGAAGATGTGAGAATCTGGTACGGCCACAATTCAAAGTTTCCATAGATCCATGAAATTCCGTGTTGAATTTCAGTCCGAAAATTAAACCGCTGGATCCTCTGTTCAGCAGGCCCTGGTGTAGCTCTCAGAGGCACAATGGTGCTCCTCTAGAATTTGGACGAAAAACGTATTCACGGGAATAAGCAACCTTGATCAAGCCAGGTGGGTCTTGGAAAAACGAAATTGCTGCGTGTGCCTGCAATACTGACAAGCACACACCTGTGTCACACTATGGCGCATTCAGCACAGGAATCTGCATCGATTGAGCCAAGACAAAGGAAAGTTCAGGGAGGCAGCGCCTCACTAAGACCACTCGGTGGAGCTTTAGGTGACTCAGGACAACTGTCTTTATTTCAGGCGTCTAGAACAAAGAGAATCCACAAAGGTTGATGATCCTGGAGAATGTAAAGTCCCGTTTCTTTATAGTGCCCACTCATGGCACATCTAGCATCTGAGGCCAAAGAGCTCGTGCAGCATGATATTCTCAGTTCAGGCACGCCGCCTGCAGTTTCTTCCTTGCAGAAAAATCTTTCCTAGTGTACATCTTTAAACTGCTGCAAAATGGTGGCACAGAAGATTTCGGTTTAGGTTTAACTTTAGACGGGCATAGGTACAGGCATTTGGGCATGCTTAGTGTCAGAGTTAGAGTTCACGTTAGAGTTACGGCTGTGTGAGGATTCAGGTTATGGTAAGTCTGAGGATCAAATGTAGGGTGAGTGTGAGGTGGAAGGTAAGAGTAGGGTTTAGTGCTTAAGGATGAGCGAACCTATTGTCTCATTTAGGCTTATGGTAAACTTGACTGTTTAGATATGGGTTGGGGTTAATATTTGTGTGAGGGTTAGACAGTGTGCGAGGTTGAGTTGGGGTCAGGCTTACGGTTTGTGTGTTACATCCGTTTTCATTAAGGTTAAGTTTAGCTCTCTGTCTAGTTTAAGTGATTGGTTTACATTAACGGTGAAATTGAGGTATCGATTGAAGGTGAGGGATAGAGTTAAGTTAGGTTCAGGCGAAGAATGACGGTTAGGAGTAAGGTTAGTTGTAGGGGCAGCTGCATGTTCACATCAGATTTGGGGTTAGGATTAGGGTTAGCCTTAGGGTAGACATACGGTTATGGTTAGGGCTTGCTTTAGGGTGAGCCTTAGGTTAGGGTTAAGTTTAAGGTTAGGAGAATACAGTTAGACCTAGGCTAAGGGTTACATCTCTGTTTAGGTTTACACCTAGGGTTAGCTTTTCACCTTGTTTAGGGTTAGGATTAGGGTTGTTTTTAGGATAGGATTTAGGTATGAGGTCTAATTTAAGTGTAGGATTATTGGAAGTACATCTGCTCTCACTGGTTTTCCTTCACTGTCACAATGTTTCTGAGATTCATGGTTTAAGGGAAAGCTTGCTTCTTGCCGGTTTCATGGTCAAAAGGCGCCACCGGCAGTTTGTTTTTCCCTCAAACTTACGCTCGCTCTTTGAGAATCTTGGGTCTTTGGGAAAGCCGTGAGTCCAGCAAGCTTTTCAGATTAAGTGTGCCCCAAGCAGTAGGTTCTATCTCTGAGCAATACAGCCCGTGGAATTCCTGGGAATCTGGAACCCTGCCATGAAGTTCAGCCTGGTTGTTATTTTCACACGGAAGAAACTCCTTTGAGGTTCCCATGCCTCTGTACACTGATGCTTCCAGCAACGTCATGTCTCACAGGTCAATAGTGGCTCTTTAAGTTTCACTGGTCTAGGAAAAAGGGTGAAGCGCCTGAGTTCCATTGCTTCACTACTTCATGGCCTGAAGAAGATGTTTATAGGCACATCGGCAAATCCACCGGTGGCAATTCTCTCATATTGTCATTGCGATGGGAAGATTTCTTATTCGTTAGGAAATGTTTTACCATGGAAGACGGGTCCCCACAGAGCTGTCTCTTTTGTGTTGACACTAACTCTGCTGAATTTAGCTGCCAGCATCTGCGTGTCCTCCCTTTCCTTTAAGGTCGATGGAGACGCACGAGTGTAAGGAGAATGGTGAATGGTGGCCGTTCGTAACCCAGAGTCATCAGAAACCGCAGAGTAAATTTTAGGAACGTAGACGAAGGACACCGGAGAAAACTTCTCTCAGGGACTTCAGTGAACTCTGCTTACAATGTTGAGGCCCGACACCCCTAGTGCCTGGGGGCGACCCGTCTCCTGCCCTACGTAGTTTGTTTGAGCGTGCCTCCCTCAGGTGGTGCCTTTTCTCTCCCCGCAATATTGCTCCATGAAACTGCCGATGAAAACTATTTGCCATGGGTATGTCGTTTCACAATATTGGCCTCCTCTTTGAAGAACAAATGCTTTTCTACACGGGTGCTGCCTCCCTGAACTTTCCTTTGTCTTGGCTCAATCGATGCAGATTCCTGTGCTGAATGCGCCATAGAGTGACACAGGTGAGTGCTTGTCAGTATTGCAGGCACACGCAGCAATTTCGTTTTTCCAAGACCCACCTGGCTTGATCAAGGTTGCTTATTCCCGTGAAAACGTTTTTCGTCCAAATTCTGGAGGAGCACCCTTGTGCCTCTGGGAGCTACACCAGGGCCTGCTGAACAGAGGCTCCAGCGGTTTCATTTTCGGACTGAAATTCAACACGGAATTGCATGGATCTATGGAAACCGTGAACTGTGGCCGTACCAGATTCTCACATCTTCATTGTCTAATGGAAGCTTGTTTCCCAGGCTGATCCGGCTGGCGCTTCTTTCTGGGCAATGACCATTTAATTGTGGACGTTCAGCCTTCTTCGTAATTCTCTGATACCGGCAAGTTCCCGCGCCTCACTCGGTGGAGGTTTAGGTGACTCAGGACAACTGTCTTTATTTCAGGCGTCTAGAACAAAGAGAATCCACAAAGGTTGATGATCACGGAGAAAGTAAAGTCCCGTTTCTTTATACTTCCCACTCATGGCCCTTCTAGCATCTGAGGCCAAAGAACTCGTGCAGCATGATATTCTCAGTTCAGGCACGCCGCCTGCAGTTTCTTCCTTGCAGATAAATCTTTCCCAGTGTACTTCTTTAAACTGCTGCAAAATGGTGGCACAGAAGATTTCGGTTTAGGTTTAACTTTAGACGGGCATAGGTACAGGCATTTGGGCATGTTTAGGGACAGAGTTAGAGTTCACGTTAGAGTTACGGCTGTGTGAGGATTCGGGTTATGGTAAGTCTGAGGATCAAATGTAGGGTGAGTGTGAGGTTGAAGGTAAGAGTAGGGTTTAGTGCTTAAGGATGAGCGAACCTATTGTCTCATTTAGGCTTATGGTAAACTTGACTGTTTAGATATGGGTTGGGGTTAATATTTGTGTGAGGGTTAGACAGTGTGCGAGGTTGAGTTGGGGTCAGGCTTACGGTTTGTGTGTTACATCCGTTTTCATTAAGGTTAAGTTTAGCTCTGTCTAGTTTAAGTGATTGGTTTACATTAACGGTGAAATTGAGGTATCGATTGAAGGTGAGGGATAGAGTTGTTAGGTTCAGGCGAAGAATGACGGTTAGGAGTAAGGTTAGTTGTAGGGGCAGCTGCATGTTCACATCAGATTTGGGGTTAGGATTAGGGTTAGCCTTAGGGTAGACATACGGTTATGGTTAGGGCTTGCTTTAGGGTGAGCCTTAGGTTAGGGTTAAGTTTAAGGTTAGGAGAATACAGTTAGACCTAGGCTTAGGGTTACATCTCTGTTTAGGTTTACACCTAGGGTTAGCTTTTCACCTAGTTTAGGGTTAGGATTAGGGTTGTTTTTAGGATAGGATTTAGGTATGAGGTCTCATTTAAGTGTTGGATTATTGGAAGTACATCTGCTCTCACTGGTTTTCCTTCACTGTCACAATGTTTCTGAGATTCATGGTTTAAGGGAAAGCTTGCTTCTTGCCGTTTTCAAGGTCAAAAGGCGCTACCGGCAGTTTGTTTTTCCGTCAAACTTACGCTCGCTCTTTGAGAATCTTGGGTGTTTGGGAAAGCCGTGAGTCCAGCAAGTTTTTCAGATTAAGTGTGCCCCAAGCAGTAGGTTCTATCTCTGAGCAATACAGCCCGTGGAATTCCTGGGAATCTGGAACCCTGCCATGAAGTTCAGCCTGGTTGTTATTTTCACACGGAAGAAACTCCTTTGAGGTTCCCATGCCTCTGTACACTGATGCTTCCAGCAACGTCATGTCTCACAGGTCAATAGTGGCTCTTTAAGTTTCACTGGTCTAGGAAAAAGGGTGAAGCGCCTGAGTTCCATTGCTTCACTACTTCATGGCCTGAAGAAGATGTTTATAGGCACATCGGCAAATCCACCGGTGGCAATTCTCTCATATTGTCATTGCGATGGGAAGATTTCTTATTCGTTAGGAAATGTTTTACCATGGAAGACGGGTCCCCACAGAGCTGTCTCTTTTGTGTTGACACTAACTCTGCTGAATTTAGCTGCCAGCATCTGCGTGTCCTCCCTTTCCTTTAAGGTCGATGGAGACGCACGAGTGTAAGGAGAATGGTGAATGGTGGCCATTCGTAACCCAGAGTCATCAGAAACCGCAGAGTAAATTTTAGGAACGTAGACGAAGGACACCGGAGAAAACTTCTCTCAGGGACTTCAGTGAACTCTGCTTACAATGTTGAGGCCCGACACCCCTAGTGCCTGGGGGCGACCCGTCTCCTGCCCTACGTAGTTTGTTTGAGCGTGCCTCCCTCAGGTGGTGCCTTTTCTCTCCCCGCAATATTGCTCCATGAAACTGCCGATGAAAACTATTTGCCATGGGTATGTCGTTTCACAATATTGGCCTCCTCTTTGAAGAACAAATGCTTTTCTACACGGGTGCTGCCTCCCTGAACTTTCCTTTGTCTTCGCTCAATCGATGCAGATTCCTGTGCTGAATGCGCCATAGAGTGACACAGGTGAGTGCTTGTCAGTATTGCAGGCACACGCAGCAATTTCGTTTTTCCAAGACCCACCTGGCTTGATCAAGGTTGCTTATTCCCGTGAAAACGTTTTTCGTCCAAATTCTGGAGGAGCACCCTTGTGCCTCTGGGAGCTACACCAGGGCCTGCTGAACAGAGGCTCCAGCGGTTTCATTTTCGGACTGAAATTCAACACGGAATTGCATGGATCTATGGAAACCGTGAACTGTGGCCGTACCAGATTCTCACATCTTCATTGTCTAATGGAAGCTTGTTTCCCAGGCTGATCCGGCTGGCGCTTCTTTCTGGGCAATGACCATTTAATTGTGGACGTTCAGCCTTCTTCGTAATTCTCTGATACCGGCAAGTTCCCGCGCCTCACTCGGTGGAGGTTTAGGTGACTCAGGACAACTGTC
Organism: Tenrec ecaudatus; assembly: GCF_050624435.1. Taxonomy (NCBI): domain Eukaryota; kingdom Metazoa; phylum Chordata; class Mammalia; order Afrosoricida; family Tenrecidae; genus Tenrec; species Tenrec ecaudatus. The sequence continues at coordinate 51,872 of NW_027457583.1, read as the reverse complement.
TTTATTTCAGGCGTCTAGAACAAAGAGAATCCACAAAGGTTGATGATCACGGAGAAAGTAAAGTCCCGTTTCTTTATACTTCCCACTCATGGCCCTTCTAGCATCTGAGGCCAAAGAACTCGTGCAGCATGATATTCTCAGTTCAGGCACGCCGCCTGCAGTTTCTTCCTTGCAGAAAAATCTTTCCCAGTGTACTTCTTTAAACTGCTGCAAAATGGTGGCACAGAAGATTTCGGTTTAGGTTTAACTTTAGACGGGCATAGGTACAGGCATTTGGGCATGTTTAGGGACAGAGTTAGAGTTCACGTTAGAGTTACGGCTGTGTGAGGATTCGGGTTATGGTAAGTCTGAGGATCAAATGTAGGGTGAGTGTGAGGTTGAAGGTAAGAGTAGGGTTTAGTGCTTAAGGATGAGCGAACCTATTGTCTCATTTAGGCTTATGGTAAACTTGACTGTTTAGATATGGGTTGGGGTTAATATTTGTGTGAGGGTTAGACAGTGTGCGAGGTTGAGTTGGGGTCAGGCTTACGGTTTGTGTGTTACATCCGTTTTCATTAAGGTTAAATTTAGCTCTCTGTCTAGTTTAAGGGATTGGATTACATTAACGGTGCTATGGAGGCTTCGATTGAAGGTGAGGGATAGAGTTAAGTTAGGTTCAGGCGAAGAATGACGGTTAGGAGTAAGGTTAGTTGTAGGGGGAGCTGCATGTTCACATCAGATTTGGGGTTAAGATTAGGGTTAGCCTTAGGGTAGACATACGGTTATGGTTAGGGCTTGCTTTAGGGTGAGCCTTAGGTTAGGGTTAAGTTTAAGGTTAGGAGAATACAGTTAGACCTAGGCTTAGGGTTACATCTCTGTTTAGGTTTACACCTAGGGTTAGCTTTTCACCTAGTTTAGGGTTAGGATTAGGGTTGTTTTTAGGATAGGATTTAGGTATGAGGTCTCATTTAAGTGTTGGATTATTGGAAGTACATCTGCTCTCACTGGTTTTCCTTCACTGTCACAATGTTTCTGAGATTCATGGTTTAAGGGAAAGCTTGCTTCTTGCCGTTTTCAAGGTCAAAAGGCGCTACCGGCAGTTTGTTTTTCCGTCAAACTTACGCTCGCTCTTTGAGAATCTTGGGTGTTTGGGAAAGCCGTGAGTCCAGCAAGTTTTTCAGATTAAGTGTGCCCCAAGCAGTAGGTTCTATCTCTGAGCAATACAGCCCGTGGAATTCCTGGGAATCTGGAACCCTGCCATGAAGTTCAGCCTGGTTGTTATTTTCACACGGAAGAAACTCCTTTGAGGTTCCCATGCCTCTGTACACTGATGCTTCCAGCAACGTCATGTCTCACAGGTCAATAGTGGCTCTTTAAGTTTCACTGGTCTAGGAAAAAGGGTGAAGCGCCTGAGTTCCATTGCTTCACTACTTCATGGCCTGAAGAAGATGTTTATAGGCACATCGGCAAATCCACCGGTGGCAATTCTCTCATATTGTCATTGCGATGGGAAGATTTCTTATTCGTTAGGAAATGTTTTACCATGGAAGACGGGTCCCCACAGAGCTGTCTCTTTTGTGTTGACACTAACTCTGCTGAATTTAGCTGCCAGCATCTGCGTGTCCTCCCTTTCCTTTAAGGTCGATGGAGACGCACGAGTGTAAGGAGAATGGTGAATGGTGGCCATTCGTAACCCAGAGTCATCAGAAACCGCAGAGTAAATTTTAGGAACGTAGACGAAGGACACCGGAGAAAACTTCTCTCAGGGACTTCAGTGAACTCTGCTTACAATGTTGAGGCCCGACACCCCTAGTGCCTGGGGGCGACCCGTCTCCTGCCCTACGTAGTTTGTTTGAGCGTGCCTCCCTCAGGTGGTGCCTTTTCTCTCCCCGCAATATTGCTCCATGAAACTGCCGATGAAAACTATTTGCCATGGGTATGTCGTTTCACAATATTGGCCTCCTCTTTGAAGAACAAATGCTTTTCTACACGGGTGCTGCCTCCCTGAACTTTCCTTTGTCTTGGCTCAATCGATGCAGATTCCTGTGCTGAATGCGCCATGGAGTGACACACGTGTGTGCTTGTCAGTATTGCAGGCACACGCAGCAATTTCGTTTTTCCAAGACCCACCTGGCTTGATCAAGGTTGCTTATTCCCGTGAAAACGTTTTTCGTCCAAATTCTGGAGGAGCACCCTTGTGCCTCTGGGAGCTACACCAGGGCCTGCTGAACAGAGGCTCCAGCGGTTTCATTTTCGGACTGAAATTCAACACGGAATTGCATGGATCTATGGAAACCGTGAACTGTGGCCGTACCAGATTCTCACATCTTCATTGTCTAATGGAAGCTTGTTTCCCAGGCTGATCCGGCTGGCGCTTCTTTCTGGGCAATGACCATTTAATTGTGGACGTTCAGCCTTCTTCGTAATTCTCTGATACCGGCAAGTTCCCGCGCCTCACTCGGTGGAGGTTTAGGTGACTCAGGACAACTGTCTTTATTTCAGGCGTCTAGAACAAAGAGAATCCACAAAGGTTGATGATCACGGAGAAAGTAAAGTCCCGTTTCTTTATACTTCCCACTCATGGCCCTTCTAGCATCTGAGGCCAAAGAACTCGTGCAGCATGATATTCTCAGTTCAGGCACGCCGCCTGCAGTTTCTTCCTTGCAGATAAATCTTTCCCAGTGTACTTCTTTAAACTGCTGCAAAATGGTGGCACAGAAGATTTCGGTTTAGGTTTAACTTTAGACGGGCATAGGTACAGGCATTTGGGCATGTTTAGGGACAGAGTTAGAGTTCACGTTAGAGTTACGGCTGTGTGAGGATTCGGGTTATGGTAAGTCTGAGGATCAAATGTAGGGTGAGTGTGAGGTTGAAGGTAAGAGTAGGGTTTAGTGCTTAAGGATGAGCGAACCTATTGTCTCATTTAGGCCTATTGTAAACTTGACTGTTTAGATATGGGTTGGGGTTAATATTTGTGTGAGGGTTCGACAGTGTGCGAGTTTAAGGGTTGGGTTCAGGCTTACGGTTTGTGTGTTACGTCCGTTTTGGTTATGGTTAAATTTAGCTCTCTGTCTAGTTTAAGGGATTGGATTACATTAACGGTGCTATGGAGGCTTCGATTGAAGGTGAGGGATAGAGTTAAGTTAGGTTCAGGCGAAGAATGACGGTTAGGAGTAAGGTTAGTTGTAGGGGCAGCTGCATGTTCACATCAGATTTGGGGTTAGGATTAGGGTTAGCCTTAGGGTAGACATACGGTTATGGTTAGGGCTTGCTTTAGGGTGAGCCTTAGGTTAGGGTTAAGTTTAAGGTTAGGAGAATACAGTTAGACCTAGGCTTAGGGTTACATCTCTGTTTAGGTTTACACCTAGGGTTAGCTTTTCACCTAGTTTAGGGTTAGGATTAGGGTTGTTTTTAGGATAGGATTTAGGTATGAGGTCTAATTTAAGTGTTGGATTATTGGAAGTACATCTGCTCTCACTGGTTTTCCTTCACTGTCACAATGTTTCTGAGATTCATGGTTTAAGGGAAAGCTTGCTTCTTGCCGTTTTCAAGGTCAAAAGGCGCTACCGGCAGTTTGTTTTTCCGTCAAACTTACGCTCGCTCTTTGAGAATCTTGGGTGTTTGGGAAAGCCGTGAGTCCAGCAAGTTTTTCAGATTAAGTGTGCCCCAAGCAGTAGGTTCTATCTCTGAGCAATACAGCCCGTGGAATTCCTGGGAATCTGGAACCCTGCCATGAAGTTCAGCCTGGTTGTTATTTTCACACGGAAGAAACTCCTTTGAGGTTCCCATGCCTCTGTACACTGATGCTTCCAGCAACGTCATGTCTCACAGGTCAATAGTGGCTCTTTAAGTTTCACTGGTCTAGGAAAAAGGGTGAAGCGCCTGAGTTCCATTGCTTCACTACTTCATGGCCTGAAGAAGATGTTTATAGGCACATCGGCAAATCCACCGGTGGCAATTCTCTCATATTGTCATTGCGATGGGAAGATTTCTTATTCGTTAGGAAATGTTTTACCATGGAAGACGGGTCCCCACAGAGCTGTCTCTTTTGTGTTGACACTAACTCTGCTGAATTTAGCTGCCAGCATCTGCGTGTCCTCCCTTTCCTTTAAGGTCGATGGAGACGCACGAGTGTAAGGAGAATGGTGAATGGTGGCCGTTCGTAACCCAGAGTCATCAGAAACCGCAGAGTAAATTTTAGGAACGTAGACGAAGGACACCGGAGAAAACTTCTCTCAGGGACTTCAGTGAACTCTGCTTACAATGTTGAGGCCCGACACCCCTAGTGCCTGGGGGCGACCCGTCTCCTGCCCTACGTAGTTTGTTTGAGCGTGCCTCCCTCAGGTGGTGCCTTTTCTCTCCCCGCAATATTGCTCCATGAAACTGCCGATGAAAACTATTTGCCATGGGTATGTCGTTTCACAATATTGGCCTCCTCTTTGAAGAACAAATGCTTTTCTACACGGGTGCTGCCTCCCTGAACTTTCCTTTGTCTTGGCTCAATCGATGCAGATTCCTGTGCTGAATGCGCCATAGAGTGACACAGGTGAGTGCTTGTCAGTATTGCAGGCACACGCAGCAATTTCGTTTTTCCAAGACCCACCTGGCTTGATCAAGGTTGCTTATTCCCGTGAAAACGTTTTTCGTCCAAATTCTGGAGGAGCACCCTTGTGCCTCTGGGAGCTACACCAGGGCCTGCTGAACAGAGGCTCCAGCGGTTTCATTTTCGGACTGAAATTCAACACGGAATTGCATGGATCTATGGAAACCGTGAACTGTGGCCGTACCAGATTCTCACATCTTCATTGTCTAATGGAAGCTTGTTTCCCAGGCTGATCCGGCTGGCGCTTCTTTCTGGGCAATGACCATTTAATTGTGGACGTTCAGCCTTCTTCGTAATTCTCTGATACCGGCAAGTTCCCGCGCCTCACTCGGTGGAGGTTTAGGTGACTCAGGACAACTGTCTTTATTTCAGGCGTCTAGAACAAAGAGAATCCACAAAGGTTGATGATCACGGAGAAAGTAAAGTCCCGTTTCTTTATACTTCCCACTCATGGCCCTTCTAGCATCTGAGGCCAAAGAACTCGTGCAGCATGATATTCTCAGTTCAGGCACGCCGCCTGCAGTTTCTTCCTTGCAGATAAATCTTTCCCAGTGTACTTCTTTAAACTGCTGCAAAATGGTGGCACAGAAGATTTCGGTTTAGGTTTAACTTTAGACGGGCATAGGTACAGGCATTTGGGCATGTTTAGGGACAGAGTTAGAGTTCACGTTAGAGTTACGGCTGTGTGAGGATTCGGGTTATGGTAAGTCTGAGGATCAAATGTAGGGTGAGTGTGAGGTTGAAGGTAAGAGTAGGGTTTAGTGCTTAAGGATGAGCGAACCTATTGTCTCATTTAGGCGTATGGTAAACTTGACTGTTTAGATATGGGTTGGGGTTAATATTTGTGTGAGGGTTAGACAGTGTGCGAGGTTGAGTTGGGGTCAGGCTTACGGTTTGTGTGTTACATCCGTTTTCATTAAGGTTAAGTTTAGCTCTCTGTCTAGTTTAAGGGATTGGTTTACATTAACGGTGAAATTGAGCTATCGATTGAAGGTGAGGGATAGAGTTGTTAGGTTCAGGCGAAGAATGACGGTTAGGAGTAAGGTTAGTTGTAGGGGCAGCTGCATGTTCACATCAGATTTGGGGTTAAGATTAGGGTTAGCCTTAGGGTAGACATACGGTTATGGTTAGGGCTTGCTTTAGGGTGAGCCTTAGGTTAGGGTTAAGTTTAAGGTTAGGAGAATACAGTTAGACCTAGGCTTAGGGTTACATCTCTGTTTAGGTTTACACCTAGGGTTAGCTTTTCACCTAGTTTAGGGTTAGGATTAGGGTTGTTTTTAGGATAGGATTTTGGTATGAGGTCTCATTTAAGTGTTGGATTATTGGAAGTACATCTGCTCTCACTGGTTTTCCTTCACTGTCACAATGTTTCTGAGATTCATGGTTTAAGGGAAAGCTTGCTTCTTGCCGTTTTCAAGGTCAAAAGGCGCTACCAGCAGTTTGTTTTTCCGTCAAACTTACGCTCGCTCTTTGAGAATCTTGGGTCTTTGGGAAAGCCGTGAGTCCAGCAAGTTTTTCAGATTAAGTGTGCCCCAAGCAGTAGGTTCTATCTCTGAGCAATACAGCCCGTGGAATTCCTGGGAATCTGGAACCCTGCCATGAAGTTCAGCCTGGTTGTTATTTTCACACGGAAGAAACTCCTTTGAGGTTCCCATGCCTCTGTACACTGATGCTTCCAGCAACGTCATGTCTCACAGGTCAATAGTGGCTCTTTAAGTTTCACTGGTCTAGGAAAAAGGGTGAAGCGCCTGAGTTCCATTGCTTCACTACTTCATGGCCTGAAGAAGATGTTTATAGGCACATCGGCAAATCCACCGGTGGCAATTCTCTCATATTGTCATTGCGATGGGAAGATTTCTTATTCGTTAGGAAATGTTTTACCATGGAAGACGGGTCCCCACAGAGCTGTCTCTTTTGTGTTGACACTAACTCTGCTGAATTTAGCTGCCAGCATCTGCGTGTCCTCCCTTTCCTTTAAGGTCGATGGAGACGCACGAGTGTAAGGAGAATGGTGAATGGTGGCCGTTCGTAACCCAGAGTCATCAGAAACCGCAGAGTAAATTTTAGGAACGTAGACGAAGGACACCGGAGAAAACTTCTCTCAGGGACTTCAGTGAACTCTGCTTACAATGTTGAGGCCCGACACCCCTAGTGCCTGGGGGCGACCCGTCTCCTGCCCTACGTAGTTTGTTTGAGCGTGCCTCCCTCAGGTGGTGCCTTTTCTCTCCCCGCAATATTGCTCCATGAAACTGCCGATGAAAACTATTTGCCATGGGTATGTCGTTTCACAATATTGGCCTCCTCTTTGAAGAACAAATGCTTTTCTACACGGGTGCTGCCTCCCTGAACTTTCCTTTGTCTTGGCTCAATCGATGCAGATTCCTGTGCTGAATGCGCCATGGAGTGACACAGGTGAGTGCTTGTCAGTATTGCAGGCACACGCAGCAATTTCGTTTTTCCAAGACCCACCTGGCTTGATCAAGGTTGATTATTCCCGTGAAAACGTTTTTCGTCCAAATTCTGGAGGAGCACCCTTGTGCCTCTGGGAGCTACACCAGGGCCTGCTGAACAGAGGCTCCAGCGGTTTCATTTTCGGACTGAAATTCAACACGGAATTGCATGGATCTATGGAAACCGTGAACTGTGGCCGTACCAGATTCTCACATCTTCATTGTCTAATGGAAGCTTGTTTCCCAGGCTGATCCGGCTGGCGCTTCTTTCTGGGCAATGACCATTTAATTGTGGACGTTCAGCCTTCTTCGTAATTCTCTGATACCGGCAAGTTCCCGCGCCTCACTCGGTGGAGGTTTAGGTGACTCAGGACAACTGTCTTTATTTCAGGCGTCTAGAACAAAGAGAATCCACAAAGGTTGATGATCACGGAGAAAGTAAAGTCCCGTTTCTTTATACTTCCCACTCATGGCCCTTCTAGCATCTGAGGCCAAAGAACTCGTGCAGCATGATATTCTCAGTTCAGGCACGCCGCCTGCAGTTTCTTCCTTGCAGATAAATCTTTCCCAGTGTACTTCTTTAAACTGCTGCAAAATGGTGGCACAGAAGATTTCGGTTTAGGTTTAACTTTAGACGGGCATAGGTACAGGCATTTGGGCATGTTTAGGGACAGAGTTAGAGTTCACGTTAGAGTTACGGCTGTGTGAGGATTCGGGTTATGGTAAGTCTGAAGATCAAATGTAGGGTGAGTGTGAGGTTGAAGGTAAGAGTAGGGTTTAGTGCTTAAGGATGAGCGAACCTATTGTCTCATTTAGGCCTATTGTAAACTTGACTGTTTAGATATGGGTTGGGGTTAATATTTGTGTGAGGGTTCGACAGTGTGCGAGTTTAAGGGTTGGGTTCAGGCTTACGGTTTGTGTGTTACGTCCGTTTTGGTTATGGTTAAATTTAGCTCTCTGTCTAGTTTAAGGGATTGGATTACATTAACGGTGCTATGGAGGCTTCGATTGAAGGTGAGGGATAGAGTTAAGTTAGGTTCAGGCGAAGAATGACGGTTAGGAGTAAGGTTAGTTGTAGGGGCAGCTGCATGTTCACATCAGATTTGGGGTTAAGATTAGGGTTAGCCTTAGGGTAGACATACGGTTATGGTTAGGGCTTGCTTTAGGGTGAGCCTTAGGTTAGGGTTAAGTTTAAGGTTAGGAGAATACAGTTAGACCTAGGCTTAGGGTTACATCTCTGTTTAGGTTTACACCTAGGGTTAGCTTTTCACCTAGTTTAGGGTTAGGATTAGGGTTGTTTTTAGGATAGGATTTAGGTATGAGGTCTCATTTAAGTGTTGGATTATTGGAAGTACATCTGCTCTCACTGGTTTTCCTTCACTGTCACAATGTTTCTGAGATTCATGGTTTAAGGGAAAGCTTGCTTCTTGCCGTTTTCAAGGTCAAAAGGCGCTACCGGCAGTTTGTTTTTCCGTCAAACTTACGCTCGCTCTTTGAGAATCTTGGGTGTTTGGGAAAGCCGTGAGTCCAGCAAGTTTTTCAGATTAAGTGTGCCCCAAGCAGTAGGTTCTATCTCTGAGCAATACAGCCCGTGGAATTCCTGGGAATCTGGAACCCTGCCATGAAGTTCAGCCTGGTTGTTATTTTCACACGGAAGAAACTCCTTTGAGGTTCCCATGCCTCTGTACACTGATGCTTCCAGCAACGTCATGTCTCACAGGTCAATAGTGGCTCTTTAAGTTTCACTGGTCTAGGAAAAAGGGTGAAGCGCCTGAGTTCCATTGCTTCACTACTTCATGGCCTGAAGAAGATGTTTATAGGCACATCGGCAAATCCACCGGTGGCAATTCTCTCATATTGTCATTGCGATGGGAAGATTTCTTATTCGTTAGGAAATGTTTTACCATGGAAGACGGGTCCCCACAGAGCTGTCTCTTTTGTGTTGACACTAACTCTGCTGAATTTAGCTGCCAGCATCTGCGTGTCCTCCCTTTCCTTTAAGGTCGATGGAGACGCACGAGTGTAAGGAGAATGGTGAATGGTGGCCGTTCGTAACCCAGAGTCATCAGAAACCGCAGAGTAAATTTTAGGAACGTAGACGAAGGACACCGGAGAAAACTTCTCTCAGGGACTTCAGTGAACTCTGCTTACAATGTTGAGGCCCGACACCCCTAGTGCCTGGGGGCGACCCGTCTCCTGCCCTACGTAGTTTGTTTGAGCGTGCCTCCCTCAGGTGGTGCCTTTTCTCTCCCCGCAATATTGCTCCATGAAACTGCCGATGAAAACTATTTGCCATGGGTATGTCGTTTCACAATATTGGCCTCCTCTTTGAAGAACAAATGCTTTTCTACACGGGTGCTGCCTCCCTGAACTTTCCTTTGTCTTGGCTCAATCGATGCAGATTCCTGTGCTGAATGCGCCATGGAGTGACACACGTGTGTGCTTGTCAGTATTGCAGGCACACGCAGCAATTTCGTTTTTCCAAGACCCACCTGGCTTGATCAAGGTTGCTTATTCCCGTGAAAACGTTTTTCGTCCAAATTCTGGAGGAGCACCCTTGTGCCTCTGGGAGCTACACCAGGGCCTGCTGAACAGAGGCTCCAGCGGTTTCATTTTCGGACTGAAATTCAACACGGAATTGCATGGATCTATGGAAACCGTGAACTGTGGCCGTACCAGATTCTCACATCTTCATTGTCTAATGGAAGCTTGTTTCCCAGGCTGATCCGGCTGGCGCTTCTTTCTGGGCAATGACCATTTAATTGTGGACGTTCAGCCTTCTTCGTAATTCTCTGATACCGGCAAGTTCCCGCGCCTCACTCGGTGGAGGTTTAGGTGACTCAGGACAACTGTCTTTATTTCAGGCGTCTAGAACAAAGAGAATCCACAAAGGTTGATGATCACGGAGAAAGTAAAGTCCCGTTTCTTTATACTTCCCACTCATGGCCCTTCTAGCATCTGAGGCCAAAGAACTCGTGCAGCATGATATTCTCAGTTCAGGCACGCCGCCTGCAGTTTCTTCCTTGCAGATAAATCTTTCCCAGTGTACTTCTTTAAACTGCTGCAAAATGGTGGCACAGAAGATTTCGGTTTAGGTTTAACTTTAGACGGGCATAGGTACAGGCATTTGGGCATGTTTAGGGACAGAGTTAGAGTTCACGTTAGAGTTACGGCTGTGTGAGGATTCGGGTTATGGTAAGTCTGAGGATCAAATGTAGGGTGAGTGTGAGGTTGAAGGTAAGAGTAGGGTTTAGTGCTTAAGGATGAGCGAACCTATTGTCTCATTTAGGCCTATTGTAAACTTGACTGTTTAGATATGGGTTGGGGTTAATATTTGTGTGAGGGTTCGACAGTGTGCGAGTTTAAGGGTTGGGTTCAGGCTTACGGTTTGTGTGTTACGTCCGTTTTGGTTATGGTTAAATTTAGCTCTCTGTCTAGTTTAAGGGATTGGATTACATTAACGGTGCTATGGAGGCTTCGATTGAAGGTGAGGGATAGAGTTAAGTTAGGTTCAGGCGAAGAATGACGGTTAGGAGTAAGGTTAGTTGTAGGGGCAGCTGCATGTTCACATCAGATTTGGGGTTAAGATTAGGGTTAGCCTTAGGGTAGACATACGGTTATGGTTAGGGCTTGCTTTAGGGTGAGCCTTAGGTTAGGGTTAAGTTTAAGGTTAGGAGAATACAGTTAGACCTAGGCTTAGGGTTACATCTCTGTTTAGGTTTACACCTAGGGTTAGCTTTTCACCTAGTTTAGGGTTAGGATTAGGGTTGTTTTTAGGATAGGATTTAGGTATGAGGTCTCATTTAAGTGTTGGATTATTGGAAGTACATCTGCTCTCACTGGTTTTCCTTCACTGTCACAATGTTTCTGAGATTCATGGTTTAAGGGAAAGCTTGCTTCTTGCCGTTTTCAAGGTCAAAAGGCGCTACCGGCAGTTTGTTTTTCCGTCAAACTTACGCTCGCTCTTTGAGAATCTTGGGTGTTTGGGAAAGCCGTGAGTCCAGCAAGTTTTTCAGATTAAGTGTGCCCCAAGCAGTAGGTTCTATCTCTGAGCAATACAGCCCGTGGAATTCCTGGGAATCTGGAACCCTGCCATGAAGTTCAGCCTGGTTGTTATTTTCACACGGAAGAAACTCCTTTGAGGTTCCCATGCCTCTGTACACTGATGCTTCCAGCAACGTCATGTCTCACAGGTCAATAGTGGCTCTTTAAGTTTCACTGGTCTAGGAAAAAGGGTGAAGCGCCTGAGTTCCATTGCTTCACTACTTCATGGCCTGAAGAAGATGTTTATAGGCACATCGGCAAATCCACCGGTGGCAATTCTCTCATATTGTCATTGCGATGGGAAGATTTCTTATTCGTTAGGAAATGTTTTACCATGGAAGACGGGTCCCCACAGAGCTGTCTCTTTTGTGTTGACACTAACTCTGCTGAATTTAGCTGCCAGCATCTGCGTGTCCTCCCTTTCCTTTAAGGTCGATGGAGATGCACGAGTGTAAGGAGAATGGTGAATGGTGGCCGTTCGTAACCCAGAGTCATCAGAAACCGCAGAGTAAATTTTAGGAACGTAGACGAAGGACACCGGAGAAAACTTCTCTCAGGGACTTCAGTGAACTCTGCTTACAATGTTGAGGCCCGACACCCCTAGTGCCTGGGGGCGACCCGTCTCCTGCCCTACGTAGTTTGTTTGAGCGTGCCTCCCTCAGGTGGTGCCTTTTCTCTCCCCGCAATATTGCTCCATGAAACTGCCGATGAAAACTATTTGCCATGGGTATGTCGTTTCACAATATTGGCCTCCTCTTTGAAGAACAAATGCTTTTCTACACGGGTGCTGCCTCCCTGAACTTTCCTTTGTCTTGGCCCAATCGATGCAGATTCCTGTGCTGAATGCGCCATGGAGTGACACACGTGTGTGCTTGTCAGTATTGCAGGCACACGCAGCAATTTCGTTTTTCCAAGACCCACCTGGCTTGATCAAGGTTGCTTATTCCCGTGAAAACGTTTTTCGTCCAAATTCTGGAGGAGCACCCTTGTGCCTCTGGGAGCTACACCAGGGCCTGCTGAACAGAGGCTCCAGCGGTTTCATTTTCGGACTGAAATTCAACACGGAATTGCATGGATCTATGGAAACCGTGAACTGTGGCCGTACCAGATTCTCACATCTTCATTGTCTAATGGAAGCTTGTTTCCCAGGCTGATCCGGCTGGCGCTTCTTTCTGGGCAATGACCATTTAATTGTGGACGTTCAGCCTTCTTCGTAATTCTCTGATACCGGCAAGTTCCCGCGCCTCACTCGGTGGAGGTTTAGGTGACTCAGGACAACTGTCTTTATTTCAGGCGTCTAGAACAAAGAGAATCCACAAAGGTTGATGATCACGGAGAAAGTAAAGTCCCGTTTCTTTATACTTCCCACTCATGGCCCTTCTAGCATCTGAAGCCAAAGAACTCGTGCAGCATGATATTCTCAGTTCAGGCACGCCGCCTGCAGTTTCTTCCTTGCAGAAAAATCTTTCCCAGTGTACTTCTTTAAACTGCTGCAAAATGGTGGCACAGAAGATTTCGGTTTAGGTTTAACTTTAGACGGGCATAGGTACAGGCATTTGGGCATGTTTAGGGACAGAGTTAGAGTTCACGTTAGAGTTACGGCTGTGTGAGGATTCGGGTTATGGTAAGTCTGAGGATCAAATGTAGGGTGAGTGTGAGGTTGAAGGTAAGAGTAGGGTTTAGTGCTTAAGGATGAGCGAACCTATTGTCTCATTTAGGCTTATGGTAAACTTGACTGTTTAGATATGGGTTGGGGTTAATATTTGTGTGAGGGTTAGACAGTGTGCGAGGTTGAGTTGGGGTCAGGCTTACGGTTTGTGTGTTACATCCGTTTTCATTAAGGTTAAGTTTAGCTCTCTGTCTAGTTTAAGGGATTGGTTTACATTAACGGTGAAATTGAGCTATCGATTGAAGGTGAGGGATAGAGTTGTTAGGTTCAGGCGAAGAATGACGGTTAGGAGTAAGGTTAGTTGTAGGGGCAGCTGCATGTTCACATCAGATTTGGGGTTAGGATTAGGGTTAGCCTTAGGGTAGACATACGGTTATGGTTAGGGCTTGCTTTAGGGTGAGCCTTAGGTTAGGGTTAAGTTTAAGGTTAGGAGAATACAGTTAGACCTAGGCTTAGGGTTACATCTCTGTTTAGGTTTACACCTAGGGTTAGCTTTTCACCTAGTTTAGGGTTAGGATTAGGGTTGTTTTTAGGATAGGATTTAGGTATGAGGTCTAATTTAAGTGTTGGATTATTGGAAGTACATCTGCTCTCACTGGTTTTCCTTCACTGTCACAATGTTTCTGAGATTCATGGTTTAAGGGAAAGCTTGCTTCTTGCCGTTTTCAAGGTCAAAAGGCGCTACCGGCAGTTTGTTTTTCCGTCAAACTTATGCTCGCTCTTTGAGAATCTTGGGTCTTTGGGAAAGCCGTGAGTCCAGCAAGTTTTTCAGATTAAGTGTGCCCCAAGCAGTAGGTTCTATCTCTGAGCAATACAGCCCGTGGAATTCCTGGGAATCTGGAACCCTGCCATGAAGTTCAGCCTGGTTGTTATTTTCACACGGAAGAAACTCCTTTGAGGTTCCCATGCCTCTGTACACTGATGCTTCCAGCAACGTCATGTCTCACAGGTCAATAGTGGCTCTTTAAGTTTCACTGGTCTAGGAAAAAGGGTGAAGCGCCTGAGTTCCATTGCTTCACTACTTCATGGCCTGAAGAAGATGTTTATAGGCACATCGGCAAATCCACCGGTGGCAATTCTCTCATATTGTCATTGCGATGGGAAGATTTCTTATTCGTTAGGAAATGTTTTACCATGGAAGACGGGTCCCCACAGAGCTGTCTCTTTTGTGTTGACACTAACTCTGCTGAATTTAGCTGCCAGCATCTGCGTGTCCTCCCTTTCCTTTAAGGTCGATGGAGACGCACGAGTGTAAGGAGAATGGTGAATGGTGGCCGTTCGTAACCCAGAGTCATCAGAAACCGCAGAGTAAATTTTAGGAACGTAGACGAAGGACACCGGAGAAAACTTCTCTCAGGGACTTCAGTGAACTCTGCTTACAATGTTGAGGCCCGACACCCCTAGTGCCTGGGGGCGACCCGTCTCCTGCCCTACGTAGTTTGTTTGAGCGTGCCTCCCTCAGGTGGTGCCTTTTCTCTCCCCGCAATATTGCTCCATGAAACTGCCGATGAAAACTATTTGCCATGGGTATGTCGTTTCACAATATTGGCCTCCTCTTTGAAGAACAAATGCTTTTCTACACGGGTGCTGCCTCCCTGAACTTTCCTTTGTCTTGGCTCAATCGATGCAGATTCCTGTGCTGAATGCGCCATAGAGTGACACAGGTGAGTGCTTGTCAGTATTGCAGGCACACGCAGCAATTTCGTTTTTCCAAGACCCACCTGGCTTGATCAAGGTTGCTTATTCCCGTGAAAACGTTTTTCGTCCAAATTCTGGAGGAGCACCCTTGTGCCTCTGGGAGCTACACCAGGGCCTGCTGAACAGAGGCTCCAGCGGTTTCATTTTCGGACTGAAATTCAACACGGAATTGCATGGATCTATGGAAACCGTGAACTGTGGCCGTACCAGATTCTCACATCTTCATTGTCTAATGGAAGCTTGTTTCCCAGGCTGATCCGGCTGGCGCTTCTTTCTGGGCAATGACCATTTAATTGTGGACGTTCAGCCTTCTTCGTAATTCTCTGATACCGGCAAGTTCCCGCGCCTCACTCGGTGGAGGTTTAGGTGACTCAGGACAACTGTCTTTATTTCAGGCGTCTAGAACAAAGAGAATCCACAAAGGTTGATGATCACGGAGAAAGTAAAGTCCCGTTTCTTTATACTTCCCACTCATGGCCCTTCTAGCATCTGAGGCCAAAGAACTCGTGCAGCATGATATTCTCAGTTCAGGCACGCCGCCTGCAGTTTCTTCCTTGCAGATAAATCTTTCCCAGTGTACTTCTTTAAACTGCTGCAAAATGGTGGCACAGAAGATTTCGGTTTAGGTTTAACTTTAGACGGGCATAGGTACAGGCATTTGGGCATGTTTAGGGACAGAGTTAGAGTTACGGCTGTGTGAGGATTCGGGTTATGGTAAGTCTGAGGATCAAATGTAGGGTGAGTGTGAGGTTGAAGGTAAGAGTAGGGTTTAGTGCTTAAGGATGAGCGAACCTATTGTCTCATTTAGGCTTATGGTAAACTTGACTGTTTAGATATGGGTTGGGGTTAATATTTGTGTGAGGGTTAGACAGTGTGCGAGGTTGAGTTGGGGTCAGGCTTACGGTTTGTGTGTTACATCCGTTTTCATTAAGGTTAAATTTAGCTCTCTGTCTAGTTTAAGGGATTGGATTACATTAACGGTGCTATGGAGGCTTCGATTGAAGGTGAGGGATAGTTAAGTTAGGTTCAGGCGAAGAATGACGGTTAGGAGTAAGGTTAGTTGTAGGGGGAGCTGCATGTTCACATCAGATTTGGGGTTAAGATTAGGGTTAGCCTTAGGGTAGACATACGGTTATGGTTAGGGCTTGCTTTAGGGTGAGCCTTAGGTTAGGGTTAAGTTTAAGGTTAGGAGAATACAGTTAGACCTAGGCTTAGGGTACATCTCTGTTTAGGTTTACACCTAGGGTTAGCTTTTCACCTAGTTTAGGGTTAGGATTAGGGTTGTTTTTAGGATAGGATTTAGGTATGAGGTCTCATTTAAGTGTTGGATTATTGGAAGTACATCTGCTCTCACTGGTTTTCCTTCACTGTCACAATGTTTCTGAGATTCATGGTTTAAGGGAAATCTTGCTTCTTGCCGGTTTCAAGGTCAAAAGGCCCCACCGGCAGTGTGTTTTTCCGTCAAACTTACGCTCGCTCTTTGTGAATCATGGGTCTTTGGGAAAGCCGTGAGTCCAGCAAGTTTGTCAGATTAAGTGTGCCCCAAGCAGTAGGTTCTATCTCTGAGCAATTCAGGCCGTGGAATTCCTGGGAATCTGGAACCCTGCCATGAAGTTCAGCCTGGTTGTTATTTTCACACGGAAGAAACTCCTTTGAGGTTCCCATGCCTCTGTACACTGATGCTTCCAGCAACGTCATGTCTCACAGGTCAATAGTGGCTCTTTAAGTTTCACTGGTCTAGGAAAAAGGGTGAAGCGCCTGAGTTCCATTGCTTCACTACTTCATGGCCTGAAGAAGATGTTTATAGGCACATCGGCAAATCCACCGGTGGCAATTCTCTCATATTGTCATTGCGATGGGAAGATTTCTTATTCGTTAGGAAATGTTTTACCATGGAAGACGGGTCCCCACAGAGCTGTCTCTTTTGTGTTGACACTAACTCTGCTGAATTTAGCTGCCAGCATCTGCGTGTCCTCCCTTTCCTTTAAGGTCGATGGAGACGCACGAGTGTAAGGAGAATGGTGAATGGTGGCCGTTCGTAACCCAGAGTCATCAGAAACCGCAGAGTAAATTTTAGGAACGTAGACGAAGGACACCGGAGAAAACTTCTCTCAGGGACTTCAGTGAACTCTGCTTACAATGTTGAGGCCCGACACCCCTAGTGCCTGGGGGCGACCCGTCTCCTGCCCTACGTAGTTTGTTTGAGCGTGCCTCCCTCAGGTGGTGCCTTTTCTCTCCCCGCAATATTGCTCCATGAAACTGCCGATGAAAACTATTTGCCATGGGTATGTCGTTTCACAATATTGGCCTCCTCTTTGAAGAACAAATGCTTTTCTACACGGGTGCTGCCTCCCTGAACTTTCCTTTGTCTTGGCTCAATCGATGCAGATTCCTGTGCTGAATGCGCCATAGAGTGACACAGGTGAGTGCTTGTCAGTATTGCAGGCACACGCAGCAATTTCGTTTTTCCAAGACCCACCTGGCTTGATCAAGGTTGCTTATTCCCGTGAAAACGTTTTTCGTCCAAATTCTGGAGGAGCACCCTTGTGCTTCTGGGAGCTACACCAGGGCCTGCTGAACAGAGGCTCCAGCGGTTTCATTTTCGGACTGAAATTCAACACGGAATTGCATGGATCTATGGAAACCGTGAACTGTGGCCGTACCAGATTCTCACATCTTCATTGTCTAATGGAAGCTTGTTTCCCAGGCTGATCCGGCTGGCGCTTCTTTCTGGGCAATGACCATTTAATTGTGGACGTTCAGCCTTCTTCGTAATTCTCTGATACCGGCAAGTTCCCGGGCCTCACTCGGTGGAGGTTTAGGTGACTCAGGACAACTGTCTTTATTTCAGGCGTCTAGAACAAAGAGAATCCACAAAGGTTGATGATCACGGAGAAAGTAAAGTCCCGTTTCTTTATACTTCCCACTCATGGCCCTTCTAGCATCTGAGGCCAAAGAACTCGTGCAGCATGATATTCTCAGTTCAGGCACGCCGCCTGCAGTTTCTTCCTTGCAGATAAATCTTTCCCAGTGTACTTCTTTAAACTGCTGCAAAATGGTGGCACAGAAGATTTCGGTTTAGGTTTAACTTTAGACGGGCATAGGTACAGGCATTTGGGCATGTGTAGGGACAGAGTTAGAGTTCACGTTAGAGTTACGGCTGTGTGAGGATTCGGGTTATGGTAAGTCTGAGGATCAAATGTAGGGTGAGTGTGAGGTTGAAGGTAAGAGTAGGGTTTAGTGCTTAAGGATGAGCGAACCTATTGTCTCATTTAGGCTTATGGTAAACTTGACTGTTTAGATATGGGTTGGGGTTAATATTTGTGTGAGGGTTAGACAGTGTGCGAGGTTGAGTTGGGGTCAGGCTTACGGTTTGTGTGTTACATCCGTTTTCATTAAGGTTAAGTTTAGCTCTCTGTCTAGTTTAAGGGATTGGTTTACATTAACGGTGAAATTGAGCTATCGATTGAAGGTGAGGGATAGAGTTGTTAGGTTCAGGCGAAGAATGACGGTTAGGAGTAAGGTTAGTTGTAGGGGCAGCTGCATGTTCACATCAGATTTGGGGTTAGGATTAGGGTTAGCCTTAGGGTAGACATACGGTTATGGTTAGGGCTTGCTTTAGGGTGAGCCTTAGGTTAGGGTTAAGTTTAAGGTTAGGAGAATACAGTTAGACCTAGGCTTAGGGTTACATCTCTGTTTAGGTTTACACCTAGGGTTAGCTTTTCACCTAGTTTAGGGTTAGGATTAGGGTTGTTTTTAGGATAGGATTTAGGTATGAGGTCTCATTTAAGTGTTGGATTATTGGAAGTACATCTGCTCTCACTGGTTTTCCTTCACTGTCACAATGTTTCTGAGATTCATGGTTTAAGGGAAAGCTTGCTTCTTGCCGTTTTCAAGGTCAAAAGGCGCTACCGGCAGTTTGTTTTTCCGTCAAACTTACGCTCGCTCTTTGAGAATCTTGGGTCTTTGGGAAAGCCGTGAGTCCAGCAAGTTTTTCAGATTAAGTGTGCCCCAAGCAGTAGGTTCTATCTCTGAGCAATACAGCCCGTGGAATTCCTGGGAATCTGGAACCCTGCCATGAAGTTCAGCCTGGTTGTTATTTTCACACGGAAGAAACTCCTTTGAGGTTCCCATGCCTCTGTACACTGATGCTTCCAGCAACGTCATGTCTCACAGGTCAATAGTGGCTCTTTAAGTTTCACTGGTCTAGGAAAAAGGGTGAAGCGCCTGAGTTCCATTGCTTCACTACTTCATGGCCTGAAGAAGATGTTTATAGGCACATCGGCAAATCCACCGGTGGCAATTCTCTCATATGGTCATTGCGATGGGAAGATTTCTTATTCGTTAGGAAATGTTTTACCATGGAAGACGGGTCCCCACAGAGCTGTCTCTTTTGTGTTGACACTAACTCTGCTGAATTTAGCTGCCAGCATCTGCGTGTCCTCCCTTTCCTTTAAGGTCGATGGAGACGCACGAGTGTAAGGAGAATGGTGAATGGTGGCCGTTCGTAACCCAGAGTCATCAGAAACCGCAGAGTAAATTTTAGGAACGTAGACGAAGGACACCGGAGAAAACTT
The DNA here is from genome assembly GCF_050624435.1 of Tenrec ecaudatus. Lineage (NCBI taxonomy): Eukaryota > Metazoa > Chordata > Mammalia > Afrosoricida > Tenrecidae > Tenrec > Tenrec ecaudatus. Next base: position 32,852 of record NW_027457583.1, on the reverse strand, counting down.
CTCTCAGGGACTTCAGTGAACTCTGCTTACAATGTTGAGGCCCGACACCCCTAGTGCCTGGGGGCGACCCGTCTCCTGCCCTACGTAGTTTGTTTGAGCGTGCCTCCCTCAGGTGGTGCCTTTTCTCTCCCCGCAATATTGCTCCATGAAACTGCCGATGAAAACTATTTGCCATGGGTATGTCGTTTCACAATATTGGCCTCCTCTTTGAAGAACAAACGCTTTTCTACACGGGTGCTGCCTCCCTGAACTTTCCTTTGTCTTGGCTCAATCGATGCAGATTCCTGTGCTGAATGCGCCATAGAGTGACACAGGTGAGTGCTTGTCAGTATTGCAGGCACACGCAGCAATTTCGTTTTTCCAAGACCCACCTGGCTTGATCAAGGTTGCTTATTCCCGTGAAAACGTTTTTCGTCCAAATTCTGGAGGAGCACCATTGTGCCTCTGGGAGCTACACCAGGGCCTGCTGAACAGAGGCTCCAGCGGTTTCATTTTCGGACTGAAATTCAACACGGAATTGCATGGATCTATGGAAACCGTGAACTGTGGCCGTACCAGATTCTCACATCTTCATTGTCTAATGGAAGCTTGTTTCCCAGGCTGATCCGGCTGGCGCTTCTTTCTGGGCAATGACCATTTAATTGTGGACGTTCAGCCTTCTTCGTAATTCTCTGATACCGGCAAGTTCCCGCGCCTCACTCGGTGGAGGTTTAGGTGACTCAGGACAACTGTCTTTATTTCAGGCGTCTAGAACAAAGAGAATCCACAAAGGTTGATGATCACGGAGAAAGTAAAGTCCCGTTTCTTTATACTTCCCACTCATGGCCCTTCTAGCATCTGAGGCCAAAGAACTCGTGCAGCATGATATTCTCAGTTCAGGCACGCCGCCTGCAGTTTCTTCCTTGCAGATAAATCTTTCCCAGTGTACTTCTTTAAACTGCTGCAAAATGGTGGCACAGAAGATTTCGGTTTAGGTTTAACTTTAGACGGGCATAGGTACAGGCATTTGGGCATGTTTAGGGACAGAGTTAGAGTTACGGCTGTGTGAGGATTCGGGTTATGGTAAGTCTGAGGATCAAATGTAGGGTGAGTGTGAGGTTGAAGGTAAGAGTAGGGTTTAGTGCTTAAGGATGAGCGAACCTATTGTCTCATTTAGGCTTATGGTAAACTTGACTGTTTAGATATGGGTTGGGGTTAATATTTGTGTGAGGGTTAGACAGTGTGCGAGGTTGAGTTGGGGTCAGGCTTACGGTTTGTGTGTTACATCCGTTTTCATTAAGGTTAAATTTAGCTCTCTGTCTAGTTTAAGGGATTGGATTACATTAACGGTGCTATGGAGGCTTCGATTGAAGGTGAGGGATAGAGTTAAGTTAGGTTCAGGCGAAGAATGACGGTTAGGAGTAAGGTTAGTTGTAGGGGGAGCTGCATGTTCACATCAGATTTGGGGTTAAGATTAGGGTTAGCCTTAGGGTAGACATACGGTTATGGTTAGGGCTTGCTTTAGGGTGAGCCTTAGGTTAGGGTTAAGTTTAAGGTTAGGAGAATACAGTTAGACCTAGGCTTAGGGTACATCTCTGTTTAGGTTTACACCTAGGGTTAGCTTTTCACCTAGTTTAGGGTTAGGATTAGGGTTGTTTTTAGGATAGGATTTAGGTATGAGGTCTAATTTAAGTGTTGGATTATTGGAAGTACATCTGCTCTCACTGGTTTTCCTTCACTGTCACAATGTTTCTGAGATTCATGGTTTAAGGGAAATCTTGCTTCTTGCCGGTTTCAAGGTGAAAAGGCCCCACCGGCAGTGTGTTTTTCCGTCAAACTTACGCTCGCTCTTTGAGAATCATGGGTCTTTGGGAAAGCCGTGAGTCCAGCAAGTTTGTCAGATTAAGTGTGCCCCAAGCAGTAGGTTCTATCTCTGAGCAATTCAGGCCGTGGAATTCCTGGGAATCTGGAACCCTGCCATGAAGTTCAGCCTGGTTGTTATTTTCACACGGAAGAAACTCCTTTGAGGTTCCCATGCCTCTGTACACTGATGCTTCCAGCAACGTCATGTCTCACAGGTCAATAGTGGCTCTTTAAGTTTCACTGGTCTAGGAAAAAGGGTGAAGCGCCTGAGTTCCATTGCTTCACTACTTCATGGCCTGAAGAAGATGTTTATAGGCACATCGGCAAATCCACCGGTGGCAATTCTCTCATATTGTCATTGCGATGGGAAGATTTCTTATTCGTTAGGAAATGTTTTACCATGGAAGACGGGTCCCCACAGAGCTGTCTCTTTTGTGTTGACACTAACTCTGCTGAATTTAGCTGCCAGCATCTGCGTGTCCTCCCTTTCCTTTAAGGTCGATGGAGACGCACGAGTGTAAGGAGAATGGTGAATGGTGGCCGTTCGTAACCCAGAGTCATCAGAAACCGCAGAGTAAATTTTAGGAACGTAGACGAAGGACACCGGAGAAAACTTCTCTCAGGGACTTCAGTGAACTCTGCTTACAATGTTGAGGCCCGACACCCCTAGTGCCTGGGGGCGACCCGTCTCCTGCCCTACGTAGTTTGTTTGAGCGTGCCTCCCTCAGGTGGTGCCTTTTCTCTCCCCGCAATATTGCTCCATGAAACTGCCGATGAAAACTATTTGCCATGGGTATGTCGTTTCACAATATTGGCCTCCTCTTTGAAGAACAAATGCTTTTCTACACGGGTGCTGCCTCCCTGAACTTTCCTTTGTCTTGGCTCAATCGATGCAGATTCCTGTGCTGAATGCGCCATGGAGTGACACACGTGTGTGCTTGTCAGTATTGCAGGCACACGCAGCAATTTCGTTTTTCCAAGACCCACCTGGCTTGATCAAGGTTGCTTATTCCCGTGAAAACGTTTTTCGTCCAAATTCTGGAGGAGCACCCTTGTGCCTCTGGGAGCTACACCAGGGCCTGCTGAACAGAGGCTCCAGCGGTTTCATTTTCGGACTGAAATTCAACACGGAATTGCATGGATCTATGGAAACCGTGAACTGTGGCCGTACCAGATTCTCACATCTTCATTGTCTAATGGAAGCTTGTTTCCCAGGCTGATCCGGCTGGCGCTTCTTTCTGGGCAATGACCATTTAATTGTGGACGTTCAGCCTTCTTCGTAATTCTCTAATACCGGCAAGTTCCCGCGCCTCACTCGGTGGAGGTTTAGGTGACTCAGGACAACTGTCTTTATTTCAGGCGTCTAGAACAAAGAGAATCCACAAAGGTTGATGATCACGGAGAAAGTAAAGTCCCGTTTCTTTATACTTCCCACTCATGGCCCTTCTAGCATCTGAGGCCAAAGAACTCGTGCAGCATGATATTCTCAGTTCAGGCACGCCGCCTGCAGTTTCTTCCTTGCAGAAAAATCTTTCCCAGTGTACTTCTTTAAACTGCTGCAAAATGGTGGCACAGAAGATTTCGGTTTAGGTTTAACTTTAGACGGGCATAGGTACAGGCATTTGGGCATGTGTAGGGACAGAGTTAGAGTTCACGTTAGAGTTACGGCTGTGTGAGGATTCGGGTTATGGTAAGTCTGAGGATCAAGTGTAGGGTGAGTGTGAGGTTGAAGGTAAGAGTAGGGTTTAGTGCTTAAGGATGAGCGAACCTATTGTCTCATTTAGGCTTATGGTAAACTTGACTGTTTAGATATGGGTTGGGGTTAATATTTGTGTGAGGGTTAGACAGTGTGCGAGGTTGAGTTGGGGTCAGGCTTACGGTTTGTGTGTTACATCCGTTTTCATTAAGGTTAAGTTTAGCTCTCTGTCTAGTTTAAGGGATTGGTTTACATTAACGGTGAAATTGAGCTATCGATTGAAGGTGAGGGATAGAGTTGTTAGGTTCAGGCGAAGAATGACGGTTAGGAGTAAGGTTAGTTGTAGGGGCAGCTGCATGTTCACATCAGATTTGGGGTTAGGATTAGGGTTAGCCTTAGGGTAGACATACGGTTATGGTTAGGGCTTGCTTTAGGGTGAGCCTTAGGTTAGGGTTAAGTTTAAGGTTAGGAGAATACAGTTAGACCTAGGCTTAGGGTTACATCTCTGTTTAGGTTTACACCTAGGGTTAGCTTTTCACCTAGTTTAGGGTTAGGATTAGGGTTGTTTTTAGGATAGGATTTAGGTATGAGGTCTCATTTAAGTGTTGGATTATTGGAAGTACATCTGCTCTCACTGGTTTTCCTTCACTGTCACAATGTTTCTGAGATTCATGGTTTAAGGGAAAGCTTGCTTCTTGCCGTTTTCAAGGTCAAAAGGCGCTACCGGCAGTTTGTTTTTCCGTCAAACTTACGCTCGCTCTTTGAGAATCTTGGGTCTTTGGGAAAGCCGTGAGTCCAGCAAGTTTTTCAGATTAAGTGTGCCCCAAGCAGTAGGTTCTATCTCTGAGCAATACAGCCCGTGGAATTCCTGGGAATCTGGAACCCTGCCATGAAGTTCAGCCTGGTTGTTATTTTCACACGGAAGAAACTCCTTTGAGGTTCCCATGCCTCTGTACACTGATGCTTCCAGCAACGTCATGTCTCACAGGTCAATAGTGGCTCTTTAAGTTTCACTGGTCTAGGAAAAAGGGTGAAGCGCCTGAGTTCCATTGCTTCACTACTTCATGGCCTGAAGAAGATGTTTATAGGCACATCGGCAAATCCACCGGTGGCAATTCTCTCATATGGTCATTGCGATGGGAAGATTTCTTATTCGTTAGGAAATGTTTTACCATGGAAGACGGGTCCCCACAGAGCTGTCTCTTTTGTGTTGACACTAACTCTGCTGAATTTAGCTGCCAGCATCTGCGTGTCCTCCCTTTCCTTTAAGGTCGATGGAGACGCACGAGTGTAAGGAGAATGGTGAATGGTGGCCGTTCGTAACCCAGAGTCATCAGAAACCGCAGAGTAAATTTTAGGAACGTAGACGAAGGACACCGGAGAAAACTTCTCTCAGGGACTTCAGTGAACTCTGCTTACAATGTTGAGGCCCGACACCCCTAGTGCCTGGGGGCGACCCGTCTCCTGCCCTACGTAGTTTGTTTGAGCGTGCCTCCCTCAGGTGGTGCCTTTTCTCTCCCCGCAATATTGCTCCATGAAACTGCCGATGAAAACTATTTGCCATGGGTATGTCGTTTCACAATATTGGCCTCCTCTTTGAAGAACAAATGCTTTTCTACACGGGTGCTGCCTCCCTGAACTTTCCTTTGTCTTGGCTCAATCGATGCAGATTCCTGTGCTGAATGCGCCATAGAGTGACACAGGTGAGTGCTTGTCAGTATTGCAGGCACACGCAGCAATTTCGTTTTTCCAAGACCCACCTGGCTTGATCAAGGTTGCTTATTCCCGTGAAAACGTTTTTCGTCCAAATTCTGGAGGAGCACCCTTGTGCTTCTGGGAGCTACACCAGGGCCTGCTGAACAGAGGCTCCAGCGGTTTCATTTTCGGACTGAAATTCAACACGGAATTGCATGGATCTATGGAAACCGTGAACTGTGGCCGTACCAGATTCTCACATCTTCATTGTCTAATGGAAGCTTGTTTCCCAGGCTGATCCGGCTGGCGCTTCTTTCTGGGCAATGACCATTTAATTGTGGACGTTCAGCCTTCTTCGTAATTCTCTGATACCGGCAAGTTCCCGGGCCTCACTCGGTGGAGGTTTAGGTGACTCAGGACAACTGTCTTTATTTCAGGCGTCTAGAACAAAGAGAATCCACAAAGGTTGATGATCACGGAGAAAGTAAAGTCCCGTTTCTTTATACTTCCCACTCATGGCCCTTCTAGCATCTGAGGTCAAAGAACTCGTGCAGCATGATATTCTCAGTTCAGGCACGCCGCCTGCAGTTTCTTCCTTGCAGATAAATCTTTCCCAGTGTACTTCTTTAAACTGCTGCAAAATGGTGGCACAGAAGATTTCGGTTTAGGTTTAACTTTAGACGGGCATAGGTACAGGCATTTGGGCATGTGTAGGGACAGAGTTAGAGTTCACGTTAGAGTTACGGCTGTGTGAGGATTCGGGTTATGGTAAGTCTGAGGATCAAGTGTAGGGTGAGTGTGAGGTTGAAGGTAAGAGTAGGGTTTAGTGCTTAAGGATGAGCGAACCTATTGTCTCATTTAGGCTTATGGTAAACTTGACTGTTTAGATATGGGTTGGGGTTAATATTTGTGTGAGGGTTAGACAGTGTGCGAGGTTGAGTTGGGGTCAGGCTTACGGTTTGTGTGTTACATCCGTTTTCATTAAGGTTAAGTTTAGCTCTCTGTCTAGTTTAAGGGATTGGTTTACATTAACGGTGAAATTGAGCTATCGATTGAAGGTGAGGGATAGAGTTGTTAGGTTCAGGCGAAGAATGACGGTTAGGAGTAAGGTTAGTTGTAGGGGCAGCTGCATGTTCACATCAGATTTGGGGTTAGGATTAGGGTTAGCCTTAGGGTAGACATACGGTTATGGTTAGGGCTTGCTTTAGGGTGAGCCTTAGGTTAGGGTTAAGTTTAAGGTTAGGAGAATACAGTTAGACCTAGGCTTAGGGTTACATCTCTGTTTAGGTTTACACCTAGGGTTAGCTTTTCACCTAGTTTAGGGTTAGGATTAGGGTTGTTTTTAGGATAGGATTTAGGTATGAGGTCTCATTTAAGTGTTGGATTATTGGAAGTACATCTGCTCTCACTGGTTTTCCTTCACTGTCACAATGTTTCTGAGATTCATGGTTTAAGGGAAAGCTTGCTTCTTGCCGTTTTCAAGGTCAAAAGGCGCTACCGGCAGTTTGTTTTTCCGTCAAACTTACGCTCGCTCTTTGAGAATCTTGGGTCTTTGGGAAAGCCGTGAGTCCAGCAAGTTTTTCAGATTAAGTGTGCCCCAAGCAGTAGGTTCTATCTCTGAGCAATACAGCCCGTGGAATTCCTGGGAATCTGGAACCCTGCCATGAAGTTCAGCCTGGTTGTTATTTTCACACGGAAGAAACTCCTTTGAGGTTCCCATGCCTCTGTACACTGATGCTTCCAGCAACGTCATGTCTCACAGGTCAATAGTGGCTCTTTAAGTTTCACTGGTCTAGGAAAAAGGGTGAAGCGCCTGAGTTCCATTGCTTCACTACTTCATGGCCTGAAGAAGATGTTTATAGGCACATCGGCAAATCCACCGGTGGCAATTCTCTCATATGGTCATTGCGATGGGAAGATTTCTTATTCGTTAGGAAATGTTTTACCATGGAAGACGGGTCCCCACAGAGCTGTCTCTTTTGTGTTGACACTAACTCTGCTGAATTTAGCTGCCAGCATCTGCGTGTCCTCCCTTTCCTTTAAGGTCGATGGAGACGCACGAGTGTAAGGAGAATGGTGAATGGTGGCCGTTCGTAACCCAGAGTCATCAGAAACCGCAGAGTAAATTTTAGGAACGTAGACGAAGGACACCGGAGAAAACTTCTCTCAGGGACTTCAGTGAACTCTGCTTACAATGTTGAGGCCCGACACCCCTAGTGCCTGGGGGCGACCCGTCTCCTGCCCTACGTAGTTTGTTTGAGCGTGCCTCCCTCAGGTGGTGCCTTTTCTCTCCCCGCAATATTGCTCCATGAAACTGCCGATGAAAACTATTTGCCATGGGTATGTCGTTTCACAATATTGGCCTCCTCTTTGAAGAACAAATGCTTTTCTACACGGGTGCTGCCTCCCTGAACTTTCCTTTGTCTTGGCTCAATCGATGCAGATTCCTGTGCTGAATGCGCCATAGAGTGACACAGGTGAGTGCTTGTCAGTATTGCAGGCACACGCAGCAATTTCGTTTTTCCAAGACCCACCTGGCTTGATCAAGGTTGCTTATTCCCGTGAAAACGTTTTTCGTCCAAATTCTGGAGGAGCACCCTTGTGCTTCTGGGAGCTACACCAGGGCCTGCTGAACAGAGGCTCCAGCGGTTTCATTTTCGGACTGAAATTCAACACGGAATTGCATGGATCTATGGAAACCGTGAACTGTGGCCGTACCAGATTCTCACATCTTCATTGTCTAATGGAAGCTTGTTTCCCAGGCTGATCCGGCTGGCGCTTCTTTCTGGGCAATGACCATTTAATTGTGGACGTTCAGCCTTCTTCGTAATTCTCTGATACCGGCAAGTTCCCGGGCCTCACTCGGTGGAGGTTTAGGTGACTCAGGACAACTGTCTTTATTTCAGGCGTCTAGAACAAAGAGAATCCACAAAGGTTGATGATCACGGAGAAAGTAAAGTCCCGTTTCTTTATACTTCCCACTCATGGCCCTTCTAGCATCTGAGGCCAAAGAACTCGTGCAGCATGATATTCTCAGTTCAGGCACGCCGCCTGCAGTTTCTTCCTTGCAGATAAATCTTTCCCAGTGTACTTCTTTAAACTGCTGCAAAATGGTGGCACAGAAGATTTCGGTTTAGGTTTAACTTTAGACGGGCATAGGTACAGGCATTTGGGCATGTGTAGGGACAGAGTTAGAGTTCACGTTAGAGTTACGGCTGTGTGAGGATTCGGGTTATGGTAAGTCTGAGGATCAAGTGTAGGGTGAGTGTGAGGTTGAAGGTAAGAGTAGGGTTTAGTGCTTAAGGATGAGCGAACCTATTGTCTCATTTAGGCTTATGGTAAACTTGACTGTTTAGATATGGGTTGGGGTTAATATTTGTGTGAGGGTTAGACAGTGTGCGAGGTTGAGTTGGGGTCAGGCTTACGGTTTGTGTGTTACATCCGTTTTCATTAAGGTTAAGTTTAGCTCTCTGTCTAGTTTAAGGGATTGGTTTACATTAACGGTGAAATTGAGCTATCGATTGAAGGTGAGGGATAGAGTTGTTAGGTTCAGGCGAAGAATGACGGTTAGGAGTAAGGTTAGTTGTAGGGGCAGCTGCATGTTCACATCAGATTTGGGGTTAGGATTAGGGTTAGCCTTAGGGTAGACATACGGTTATGGTTAGGGCTTGCTTTAGGGTGAGCCTTAGGTTAGGGTTAAGTTTAAGGTTAGGAGAATACAGTTAGACCTAGGCTTAGGGTTACATCTCTGTTTAGGTTTACACCTAGGGTTAGCTTTTCACCTAGTTTAGGGTTAGGATTAGGGTTGTTTTTAGGATAGGATTTAGGTATGAGGTCTCATTTAAGTGTTGGATTATTGGAAGTACATCTGCTCTCACTGGTTTTCCTTCACTGTCACAATGTTTCTGAGATTCATGGTTTAAGGGAAAGCTTGCTTCTTGCCGTTTTCAAGGTCAAAAGGCGCTACCGGCAGTTTGTTTTTCCGTCAAACTTACGCTCGCTCTTTGAGAATCTTGGGTCTTTGGGAAAGCCGTGAGTCCAGCAAGTTTTTCAGATTAAGTGTGCCCCAAGCAGTAGGTTCTATCTCTGAGCAATACAGCCCGTGGAATTCCTGGGAATCTGGAACCCTGCCATGAAGTTCAGCCTGGTTGTTATTTTCACACGGAAGAAACTCCTTTGAGGTTCCCATGCCTCTGTACACTGATGCTTCCAGCAACGTCATGTCTCACAGGTCAATAGTGGCTCTTTAAGTTTCACTGGTCTAGGAAAAAGGGTGAAGCGCCTGAGTTCCATTGCTTCACTACTTCATGGCCTGAAGAAGATGTTTATAGGCACATCGGCAAATCCACCGGTGGCAATTCTCTCATATGGTCATTGCGATGGGAAGATTTCTTATTCGTTAGGAAATGTTTTACCATGGAAGACGGGTCCCCACAGAGCTGTCTCTTTTGTGTTGACACTAACTCTGCTGAATTTAGCTGCCAGCATCTGCGTGTCCTCCCTTTCCTTTAAGGTCGATGGAGACGCACGAGTGTAAGGAGAATGGTGAATGGTGGCCGTTCGTAACCCAGAGTCATCAGAAACCGCAGAGTAAATTTTAGGAACGTAGACGAAGGACACCGGAGAAAACTTCTCTCAGGGACTTCAGTGAACTCTGCTTACAATGTTGAGGCCCGACACCCCTAGTGCCTGGGGGCGACCCGTCTCCTGCCCTACGTAGTTTGTTTGAGCGTGCCTCCCTCAGGTGGTGCCTTTTCTCTCCCCGCAATATTGCTCCATGAAACTGCCGATGAAAACTATTTGCCATGGGTATGTCGTTTCACAATATTGGCCTCCTCTTTGAAGAACAAATGCTTTTCTACACGGGTGCTGCCTCCCTGAACTTTCCTTTGTCTTGGCTCAATCGATGCAGATTCCTGTGCTGAATGCGCCATAGAGTGACACAGGTGAGTGCTTGTCAGTATTGCAGGCACACGCAGCAATTTCGTTTTTCCAAGACCCACCTGGCTTGATCAAGGTTGCTTATTCCCGTGAAAACGTTTTTCGTCCAAATTCTGGAGGAGCACCATTGTGCCTCTGGGAGCTACACCAGGGCCTGCTGAACAGAGGCTCCAGCGGTTTCATTTTCGGACTGAAATTCAACACGGAATTGCATGGATCTATGGAAACCGTGAACTGTGGCCGTACCAGATTCTCACATCTTCATTGTCTAATGGAAGCTTGTTTCCCAGGCTGATCCGGCTGGCGCTTCTTTCTGGGCAATGACCATTTAATTGTGGACGTTCAGCCTTCTTCGTAATTCTCTGATACCGGCAAGTTCCCGCGCCTCACTCGGTGGAGGTTTAGGTGACTCAGGACAACTGTCTTTATTTCAGGCGTCTAGAACAAAGAGAATCCACAAAGGTTGATGATCACGGAGAAAGTAAAGTCCCGTTTCTTTATACTTCCCACTCATGGCCCTTCTAGCATCTGAGGCCAAAGAACTCGTGCAGCATGATATTCTCAGTTCAGGCACGCCGCCTGCAGTTTCTTCCTTGCAGATAAATCTTTCCCAGTGTACTTCTTTAAACTGCTGCAAAATGGTGGCACAGAAGATTTCGGTTTAGGTTTAACTTTAGACGGGCATAGGTACAGGCATTTGGGCATGTTTAGGGACAGAGTTAGAGTTACGGCTGTGTGAGGATTCGGGTTATGGTAAGTCTGAGGATCAAATGTAGGGTGAGTGTGAGGTTGAAGGTAAGAGTAGGGTTTAGTGCTTAAGGATGAGCGAACCTATTGTCTCATTTAGGCTTATGGTAAACTTGACTGTTTAGATATGGGTTGGGGTTAATATTTGTGTGAGGGTTAGACAGTGTGCGAGGTTGAGTTGGGGTCAGGCTTACGGTTTGTGTGTTACATCCGTTTTCATTAAGGTTAAATTTAGCTCTCTGTCTAGTTTAAGGGATTGGATTACATTAACGGTGCTATGGAGGCTTCGATTGAAGGTGAGGGATAGAGTTAAGTTAGGTTCAGGCGAAGAATGACGGTTAGGAGTAAGGTTAGTTGTAGGGGGAGCTGCATGTTCACATCAGATTTGGGGTTAAGATTAGGGTTAGCCTTAGGGTAGACATACGGTTATGGTTAGGGCTTGCTTTAGGGTGAGCCTTAGGTTAGGGTTAAGTTTAAGGTTAGGAGAATACAGTTAGACCTAGGCTTAGGGTACATCTCTGTTTAGGTTTACACCTAGGGTTAGCTTTTCACCTAGTTTAGGGTTAGGATTAGGGTTGTTTTTAGGATAGGATTTAGGTATGAGGTCTAATTTAAGTGTTGGATTATTGGAAGTACATCTGCTCTCACTGGTTTTCCTTCACTGTCACAATGTTTCTGAGATTCATGGTTTAAGGGAAATCTTGCTTCTTGCCGGTTTTAAGGTCAAAAGGCCCCACCGGCAGTGTGTTTTTCCGTCAAACTTACGCTCGCTCTTTGAGAATCATGGGTCTTTGGGAAAGCCGTGAGTCCAGCAAGTTTGTCAGATTAAGTGTGCCCCAAGCAGTAGGTTCTATCTCTGAGCAATTCAGGCCGTGGAATTCCTGGGAATCTGGAACCCTGCCATGAAGTTCAGCCTGGTTGTTATTTTCACACGGAAGAAACTCCTTTGAGGTTCCCATGCCTCTGTACACTGATGCTTCCAGCAACGTCATGTCTCACAGGTCAATAGTGGCTCTTTAAGTTTCACTGGTCTAGGAAAAAGGGTGAAGCGCCTGAGTTCCATTGCTTCACTACTTCATGGCCTGAAGAAGATGTTTATAGGCACATCGGCAAATCCACCGGTGGCAATTCTCTCATATTGTCATTGCGATGGGAAGATTTCTTATTCGTTAGGAAATGTTTTACCATGGAAGACGGGTCCCCACAGAGCTGTCTCTTTTGTGTTGACACTAACTCTGCTGAATTTAGCTGCCAGCATCTGCGTGTCCTCCCTTTCCTTTAAGGTCGATGGAGACGCACGAGTGTAAGGAGAATGGTGAATAGTGGCCGTTCGTAACCCAGAGTCATCAGAAACCGCAGAGTAAATTTTAGGAACGTAGACGAAGGACACCGGAGAAAACTTCTCTCAGGGACTTCAGTGAACTCTGCTTACAATGTTGAGGCCCGACACCCCTAGTGCCTGGGGGCGACCCGTCTCCTGCCCTACGTAGTTTGTTTGAGCGTGCCTCCCTCAGGTGGTGCCTTTTCTCTCCCCGCAATATTGCTCCATGAAACTGCCGATGAAAACTATTTGCCATGGGTATGTCGTTTCACAATATTGGCCTCCTCTTTGAAGAACAAATGCTTTTCTACACGGGTGCTGCCTCCCTGAACTTTCCTTTGTCTTGGCTCAATCGATGCAGATTCCTGTGCTGAATGCGCCATGGAGTGACACAGGTGAGTGCTTGTCAGTATTGCAGGCACACGCAGCAATTTCGTTTTTCCAAGACCCACCTGGCTTGATCAAGGTTGCTTATTCCCGTGAAAACGTTTTTCGTCCAAATTCTGGAGGAGCACCCTTGTGCCTCTGGGAGCTACACCAGGGCCTGCTGAACAGAGGCTCCAGCGGTTTCATTTTCGGACTGAAATTCAACACGGAATTGCATGGATCTATGGAAACCGTGAACTGTGGCCGTACCAGATTCTCACATCTTCATTGTCTAATGGAAGCTTGTTTCCCAGGCTGATCCGGCTGGCGCTTCTTTCTGGGCAATGACCATTTAATTGTGGACGTTCAGCCTTCTTCGTAATTCTCTAATACCGGCAAGTTCCCGCGCCTCACTCGGTGGAGGTTTAGGTGACTCAGGACAACTGTCTTTATTTCAGGCGTCTAGAACAAAGAGAATCCACAAAGGTTGATGATCACGGAGAAAGTAAAGTCCCGTTTCTTTATACTTCCCACTCATGGCCCTTCTAGCATCTGAGGCCAAAGAACTCGTGCAGCATGATATTCTCAGTTCAGGCACGCCGCCTGCAGTTTCTTCCTTGCAGAAAAATCTTTCCCAGTGTACTTCTTTAAACTGCTGCAAAATGGTGGCACAGAAGATTTCGGTTTAGGTTTAACTTTAGACGGGCATAGGTACAGGCATTTGGGCATGTGTAGGGACAGAGTTAGAGTTCACGTTAGAGTTACGGCTGTGTGAGGATTCGGGTTATGGTAAGTCTGAGGATCAAGTGTAGGGTGAGTGTGAGGTTGAAGGTAAGAGTAGGGTTTAGTGCTTAAGGATGAGCGAACCTATTGTCTCATTTAGGCTTATGGTAAACTTGACTGTTTAGATATGGGTTGGGGTTAATATTTGTGTGAGGGTTAGACAGTGTGCGAGGTTGAGTTGGGGTCAGGCTTACGGTTTGTGTGTTACATCCGTTTTCATTAAGGTTAAGTTTAGCTCTCTGTCTAGTTTAAGGGATTGGTTTACATTAACGGTGAAATTGAGCTATCGATTGAAGGTGAGGGATAGAGTTGTTAGGTTCAGGCGAAGAATGACGGTTAGGAGTAAGGTTAGTTGTAGGGGCAGCTGCATGTTCACATCAGATTTGGGGTTAGGATTAGGGTTAGCCTTAGGGTAGACATACGGTTATGGTTAGGGCTTGCTTTAGGGTGAGCCTTAGGTTAGGGTTAAGTTTAAGGTTAGGAGAATACAGTTAGACCTAGGCTTAGGGTTACATCTCTGTTTAGGTTTACACCTAGGGTTAGCTTTTCACCTAGTTTAGGGTTAGGATTAGGGTTGTTTTTAGGATAGGATTTAGGTATGAGGTCTCATTTAAGTGTTGGATTATTGGAAGTACATCTGCTCTCACTGGTTTTCCTTCACTGTCACAATGTTTCTGAGATTCATGGTTTAAGGGAAAGCTTGCTTCTTGCCGTTTTCAAGGTCAAAAGGCGCTACCGGCAGTTTGTTTTTCCGTCAAACTTACGCTCGCTCTTTGAGAATCTTGGGTCTTTGGGAAAGCCGTGAGTCCAGCAAGTTTTTCAGATTAAGTGTGCCCCAAGCAGTAGGTTCTATCTCTGAGCAATACAGCCCGTGGAATTCCTGGGAATCTGGAACCCTGCCATGAAGTTCAGCCTGGTTGTTATTTTCACACGGAAGAAACTCCTTTGAGGTTCCCATGCCTCTGTACACTGATGCTTCCAGCAACGTCATGTCTCACAGGTCAATAGTGGCTCTTTAAGTTTCACTGGTCTAGGAAAAAGGGTGAAGCGCCTGAGTTCCATTGCTTCACTACTTCATGGCCTGAAGAAGATGTTTATAGGCACATCGGCAAATCCACCGGTGGCAATTCTCTCATATGGTCATTGCGATGGGAAGATTTCTTATTCGTTAGGAAATGTTTTACCATGGAAGACGGGTCCCCACAGAGCTGTCTCTTTTGTGTTGACACTAACTCTGCTGAATTTAGCTGCCAGCATCTGCGTGTCCTCCCTTTCCTTTAAGGTCGATGGAGACGCACGAGTGTAAGGAGAATGGTGAATGGTGGCCGTTCGTAACCCAGAGTCATCAGAAACCGCAGAGTAAATTTTAGGAACGTAGACGAAGGACACCGGAGAAAACTTCTCTCAGGGACTTCAGTGAACTCTGCTTACAATGTTGAGGCCCGACACCCCTAGTGCCTGGGGGCGACCCGTCTCCTGCCCTACGTAGTTTGTTTGAGCGTGCCTCCCTCAGGTGGTGCCTTTTCTCTCCCCGCAATATTGCTCCATGAAACTGCCGATGAAAACTATTTGCCATGGGTATGTCGTTTCACAATATTGGCCTCCTCTTTGAAGAACAAACGCTTTTCTACACGGGTGCTGCCTCCCTGAACTTTCCTTTGTCTTGGCTCAATCGATGCAGATTCCTGTGCTGAATGCGCCATAGAGTGACACAGGTGAGTGCTTGTCAGTATTGCAGGCACACGCAGCAATTTCGTTTTTCCAAGACCCACCTGGCTTGATCAAGGTTGCTTATTCCCGTGAAAACGTTTTTCGTCCAAATTCTGGAGGAGCACCATTGTGCCTCTGGGAGCTACACCAGGGCCTGCTGAACAGAGGCTCCAGCGGTTTCATTTTCGGACTGAAATTCAACACGGAATTGCATGGATCTATGGAAACCGTGAACTGTGGCCGTACCAGATTCTCACATCTTCATTGTCTAATGGAAGCTTGTTTCCCAGGCTGATCCGGCTGGCGCTTCTTTCTGGGCAATGACCATTTAATTGTGGACGTTCAGCCTTCTTCGTAATTCTCTGATACCGGCAAGTTCCCGCGCCTCACTCGGTGGAGGTTTAGGTGACTCAGGACAACTGTCTTTATTTCAGGCGTCTAGAACAAAGAGAATCCACAAAGGTTGATGATCACGGAGAAAGTAAAGTCCCGTTTCTTTATACTTCCCACTCATGGCCCTTCTAGCATCTGAGGCCAAAGAACTCGTGCAGCATGATATTCTCAGTTCAGGCACGCCGCCTGCAGTTTCTTCCTTGCAGATAAATCTTTCCCAGTGTACTTCTTTAAACTGCTGCAAAATGGTGGCACAGAAGATTTCGGTTTAGGTTTAACTTTAGACGGGCATAGGTACAGGCATTTGGGCATGTTTAGGGACAGAGTTAGAGTTACGGCTGTGTGAGGATTCGGGTTATGGTAAGTCTGAGGATCAAATGTAGGGTGAGTGTGAGGTTGAAGGTAAGAGTAGGGTTTAGTGCTTAAGGATGAGCGAACCTATTGTCTCATTTAGGCTTATGGTAAACTTGACTGTTTAGATATGGGTTGGGGTTAATATTTGTGTGAGGGTTAGACAGTGTGCGAGGTTGAGTTGGGGTCAGGCTTACGGTTTGTGTGTTACATCCGTTTTCATTAAGGTTAAATTTAGCTCTCTGTCTAGTTTAAGGGATTGGATTACATTAACGGTGCTATGGAGGCTTCGATTGAAGGTGAGGGATAGAGTTAAGTTAGGTTCAGGCGAAGAATGACGGTTAGGAGTAAGGTTAGTTGTAGGGGGAGCTGCATGTTCACATCAGATTTGGGGTTAAGATTAGGGTTAGCCTTAGGGTAGACATACGGTTATGGTTAGGGCTTGCTTTAGGGTGAGCCTTAGGTTAGGGTTAAGTTTAAGGTTAGGAGAATACAGTTAGACCTAGGCTTAGGGTACATCTCTGTTTAGGTTTACACCTAGGGTTAGCTTTTCACCTAGTTTAGGGTTAGGATTAGGGTTGTTTTTAGGATAGGATTTAGGTATGAGGTCTCATTTAAGTGTTGGATTATTGGAAGTACATCTGCTCTCACTGGTTTTCCTTCACTGTCACAATGTTTCTGAGATTCATGGTTTAAGGGAAATCTTGCTTCTTGCCGGTTTCAAGGTCAAAAGGCCCCACCGGCAGTGTGTTTTTCCGTCAAACTTACGCTCGCTCTTTGAGAATCTTGGGTCTTTGGGAAAGCCGTGAGTCCAGCAAGTTTGTCAGATTAAGTGTGCCCCAAGCAGTAGGTTCTATCTCTGAGCAATACAGCCCGTGGAATTCCTGGGAATCTGGAACCCTGCCATGAAGTTCAGCCTGGTTGTTATTTTCACACGGAAGAAACTCCTTTGAGGTTCCCATGCCTCTGTACACTGATGCTTCCAGCAACGTCATGTCTCACAGGTCAATAGTGGCTCTTTAAGTTTCACTGGTCTAGGAAAAAGGGTGAAGCGCCTGAGTTCCATTGCTTCACTACTTCATGGCCTGAAGAAGATGTTTATAGGCACATCGGCAAATCCACCGGTGGCAATTCTCTCATATTGTCATTGCGATGGGAAGATTTCTTATTCGTTAGGAAATGTTTTACCATGGAAGACGGGTCCCCACAGAGCTGTCTCTTTTGTGTTGACACTAACTCTGCTGAATTTAGCTGCCAGCATCTGCGTGTCCTCCCTTTCCTTTAAGGTCGATGGAGACGCACGAGTGTAAGGAGAATGGTGAATGGTGGCCGTTCGTAACCCAGAGTCATCAGAAACCGCAGAGTAAATTTTAGGAACGTAGACGAAGGACACCGGAGAAAACTTCTCTCAGGGACTTCAGTGAACTCTGCTTACAATGTTGAGGCCCGACACCCCTAGTGCCTGGGGGCGACCCGTCTCCTGCCCTACGTAGTTTGTTTGAGCGTGCCTCCCTCAGGTGGTGCCTTTTCTCTCCCCGCAATATTGCTCCATGAAACTGCCGATGAAAACTATTTGCCATGGGTATGTCGTTTCACAATATTGGCCTCCTCTTTGAAGAACAAACGCTTTTCTACACGGGTGCTGCCTCCCTGAACTTTCCTTTGTCTTGGCTCAATCGATGCAGATTCCTGTGCTGAATGCGCCATGGAGTGACACAGGTGAGTGCTTGTCAGTATTGCAGGCACACGCAGCAATTTCGTTTTTCCAAGACCCACCTGGCTTGATCAAGGTTGCTTATTCCCGTGAAAACGTTTTTCGTCCAAATTCTGGAGGAGCACCCTTGTGCCTCTGGGAGCTACACCAGGGCCTGCTGAACAGAGGCTCCAGCGGTTTCATTTTCGGACTGAAATTCAACACGGAATTGCATGGATCTATGGAAACCGTGAACTGTGGCCGTACCAGATTCTCACATCTTCATTGTCTAATGGAAGCTTGTTTCCCAGGCTGATCCGGCTGGCGCTTCTTTCTGGGCAATGACCATTTAATTGTGGACGTTCAGCCTTCTTCGTAATTCTCTAATACCGGCAAGTTCCCGCGCCTCACTCGGTGGAGGTTTAGGTGACTCAGGACAACTGTCTTTATTTCAGGCGTCTAGAACAAAGAGAATCCACAAAGGTTGATGATCACGGAGAAAGTAAAGTCCCGTTTCTTTATACTTCCCACTCATGGCCCTTCTAGCATCTGAGGCCAAAGAACTCGTGCAGCATGATATTCTCAGTTCAGGCACGCCGCCTGCAGTTTCTTCCTTGCAGAAAAATCTTTCCCAGTGTACTTCTTTAAACTGCTGCAAAATGGTGGCACAGAAGATTTCGGTTTAGGTTTAACTTTAGACGGGCATAGGTACAGGCATTTGGGCATGTGTAGGGACAGAGTTAGAGTTCACGTTAGAGTTACGGCTGTGTGAGGATTCGGGTTATGGTAAGTCTGAGGATCAAATGTAGGGTGAGTGTGAGGTTGAAGGTAAGAGTAGGGTTTAGTGCTTAAGGATGAGCGAACCTATTGTCTCATTTAGGCTTATGGTAAACTTGACTGTTTAGATATGGGTTGGGGTTAATATTTGTGTGAGGGTTAGACAGTGTGCGAGGTTGAGTTGGGGTCAGGCTTACGGTTTGTGTGTTACATCCGTTTTCATTAAGGTTAAGTTTAGCTCTCTGTCTAGTTTAAGGGATTGGTTTACATTAACGGTGAAATTGAGCTATCGATTGAAGGTGAGGGATAGAGTTGTTAGGTTCAGGCGAAGAATGACGGTTAGGAGTAAGGTTAGTTGTAGGGGCAGCTGCATGTTCACATCAGATTTGGGGTTAGGATTAGGGTTAGCCTTAGGGTAGACATACGGTTATGGTTAGGGCTTGCTTTAGGGTGAGCCTTAGGTTAGGGTTAAGTTTAAGGTTAGGAGAATACAGTTAGACCTAGGCTTAGGGTTACATCTCTGTTTAGGTTTACACCTAGGGTTAGCTTTTCACCTAGTTTAGGGTTAGGATTAGGGTTGTTTTTAGGATAGGATTTAGGTATGAGGTCTCATTTAAGTGTTGGATTATTGGAAGTACATCTGCTCTCACTGGTTTTCCTTCACTGTCACAATGTTTCTGAGATTCATGGTTTAAGGGAAAGCTTGCTTCTTGCCGTTTTCAAGGTCAAAAGGCGCTACCGGCAGTTTGTTTTTCCGTCAAACTTACGCTCGCTCTTTGAGAATCATGGGTCTTTGGGAAAGCCGTGAGTCCAGCAAGTTTGTCAGATTAAGTGTGCCCCAAGCAGTAGGTTCTATCTCTGAGCAATTCAGGCCGTGGAATTCCTGGGAATCTGGAACCCTGCCATGAAGTTCAGCCTGGTTGTTATTTTCACACGGAAGAAACTCCTTTGAGGTTCCCATGCCTCTGTACACTGATGCTTCCAGCAACGTCATGTCTCACAGGTCAATAGTGGCTCTTTAAGTTTCACTGGTCTAGGAAAAAGGGTGAAGCGCCTGAGTTCCATTGCTTCACTACTTCATGGCCTGAAGAAGATGTTTATAGGCACATCGGCAAATCCACCGGTGGCAATTCTCTCATATTGTCATTGCGATGGGAAGATTTCTTATTCGTTAGGAAATGTTTTACCATGGAAGACGGGTCCCCACAGAGCTGTCTCTTTTGTGTTGACACTAACTCTGCTGAATTTAGCTGCCAGCATCTGCGTGTCCTCCCTTTCCTTTAAGGTCGATGGAGACGCACGAGTGTAAGGAGAATGGTGAATGGTGGCCGTTCGTAACCCAGAGTCATCAGAAACCGCAGAGTAAATTTTAGGAACGTAGACGAAGGACACCGGAGAAAACTTCTCTCAGGGACTTCAGTGAACTCTGCTTACAATGTTGAGGCCCGACACCCCTAGTGCCTGGGGGCGACCCGTCTCCTGCCCTACGTAGTTTGTTTGAGCGTGCCTCCCTCAGGTGGTGCCTTTTCTCTCCCCGCAATATTGCTCCATGAAACTGCCGATGAAAACTATTTGCCATGGGTATGTCGTTTCACAATATTGGCCTCCTCTTTGAAGAACAAATGCTTTTCTACACGGGTGCTGCCTCCCTGAACTTTCCTTTGTCTTGGCTCAATCGATGCAGATTCCTGTGCTGAATGCGCCATGGAGTGACACACGTGTGTGCTTGTCAGTATTGCAGGCACACGCAGCAATTTCGTTTTTCCAAGACCCACCTGGCTTGATCAAGGTTGCTTATTCCCGTGAAAACGTTTTTCGTCCAAATTCTGGAGGAGCACCCTTGTGCCTCTGGGAGCTACACCAGGGCCTGCTGAACAGAGGCTCCAGCGGTTTCATTTTCGGACTGAAATTCAACACGGAATTGCATGTATCTATGGAAACCGTGAACTGTGGCCGTACCAGATTCTCACATCTTCATTGTCTAATGGAAGCTTGTTTCCCAGGCTGATCCGGCTGGCGCTTCTTTCTGGGCAATGACCATTTAATTGTGGACGTTCAGCCTTCTTCGTAATTCTCTGATACCGGCAAGTTCCCGCGCCTCACTTGGTGGAGGTTTAGGTGACTCAGGACAACTGTCTTTATTTCAGGCGTCTAGAACAAAGAGAATCCACAAAGGTTGATGATCACGGAGAAAGTAAAGTCCCGTTTCTTTATACTTCCCACTCATGGCCCTTCTAGCATCTGAGGCCAAAGAACTCGTGCAGCATGATATTCTCAGTTCAGGCACGCCGCCTGCAGTTTCTTCCTTGCAGAAAAATCTTTCCCAGTGTACTTCTTTAAACTGCTGCAAAATGGTGGCACAGAAGATTTCGGTTTAGGTTTAACTTTAGACGGGCATAGGTACAGGCATTTGGGCATGTGTAGGGACAGAGTTAGAGTTCACGTTAGAGTTACGGCTGTGTGAGGATTCGGGTTATGGTAAGTCTGAGGATCAAATGTAGGGTGAGTGTGAGGTTGAAGGTAAGAGTAGGGTTTAGTGCTTAAGGATGAGCGAACCTATTGTCTCATTTAGGCTTATGGTAAACTTGACTGTTTAGATATGGGTTGGGGTTAATATTTGTGTGAGGGTTAGACAGTGTGCGAGGTTGAGTTGGGGTCAGGCTTACGGTTTGTGTGTTACATCCGTTTTCATTAAGGTTAAGTTTAGCTCTCTGTCTAGTTTAAGGGATTGGTTTACATTAACGGTGAAATTGAGCTATCGATTGAAGGTGAGGGATAGAGTTGTTAGGTTCAGGCGAAGAATGACGGTTAGGAGTAAGGTTAGTTGTAGGGGCAGCTGCATGTTCACATCAGATTTGGGGTTAGGATTAGGGTTAGCCTTAGGGTAGACATACGGTTATGGTTAGGGCTTGCTTTAGGGTGAGCCTTAGGTTAGGGTTAAGTTTAAGGTTAGGAGAATACAGTTAGACCTAGGCTTAGGGTTACATCTCTGTTTAGGTTTACACCTAGGGTTAGCTTTTCACCTAGTTTAGGGTTAGGATTAGGGTTGTTTTTAGGATAGGATTTAGGTATGAGGTCTCATTTAAGTGTTGGATTATTGGAAGTACATCTGCTCTCACTGGTTTTCCTTCACTGTCACAATGTTTCTGAGATTCATGGTTTAAGGGAAAGCTTGCTTCTTGCCGTTTTCAAGGTCAAAAGGCGCTACCGGCAGTTTGTTTTTCCGTCAAACTTACGCTCGCTCTTTGAGAATCTTGGGTCTTTGGGAAAGCCGTGAGTCCAGCAAGTTTTTCAGATTAAGTGTGCCCCAAGCAGTAGGTTCTATCTCTGAGCAATACAGCCCGTGGAATTCCTGGGAATCTGGAACCCTGCCATGAAGTTCAGCCTGGTTGTTATTTTCACACGGAAGAAACTCCTTTGAGGTTCCCATGCCTCTGTACACTGATGCTTCCAGCAACGTCATGTCTCACAGGTCAATAGTGGCTCTTTAAGTTTCACTGGTCTAGGAAAAAGGGTGAAGCGCCTGAGTTCCATTGCTTCACTACTTCATGGCCTGAAGAAGATGTTTATAGGCACATCGGCAAATCCACCGGTGGCAATTCTCTCATATGGTCATTGCGATGGGAAGATTTCTTATTCGTTAGGAAATGTTTTACCATGGAAGACGGGTCCCCACAGAGCTGTCTCTTTTGTGTTGACACTAACTCTGCTGAATTTAGCTGCCAGCATCTGCGTGTCCTCCCTTTCCTTTAAGGTCGATGGAGACGCACGAGTGTAAGGAGAATGGTGAATGGTGGCCGTTCGTAACCCAGAGTCATCAGAAACCGCAGAGTAAATTTTAGGAACGTAGACGAAGGACACCGGAGAAAACTTCTCTCAGGGACTTCAGTGAACTCTGCTTACAATGTTGAGGCCCGACACCCCTAGTGCCTGGGGGCGACCCGTCTCCTGCCCTACGTAGTTTGTTTGAGCGTGCCTCCCTCAGGTGGTGCCTTTTCTCTCCCCGCAATATTGCTCCATGAAACTGCCGATGAAAACTATTTGCCATGGGTATGTCGTTTCACAATATTGGCCTCCTCTTTGAAGAACAAACGCTTTTCTACACGGGTGCTGCCTCCCTGAACTTTCCTTTGTCTTGGCTCAATCGATGCAGATTCCTGTGCTGAATGCGCCATAGAGTGACACAGGTGAGTGCTTGTCAGTATTGCAGGCACACGCAGCAATTTCGTTTTTCCAAGACCCACCTGGCTTGATCAAGGTTGCTTATTCCCGTGAAAACGTTTTTCGTCCAAATTCTGGAGGAGCACCATTGTGCCTCTGGGAGCTACACCAGGGCCTGCTGAACAGAGGCTCCAGCGGTTTCATTTTCGGACTGAAATTCAACACGGAATTGCATGGATCTATGGAAACCGTGAACTGTGGCCGTACCAGATTCTCACATCTTCATTGTCTAATGGAAGCTTGTTTCCCAGGCTGATCCGGCTGGCGCTTCTTTCTGGGCAATGACCATTTAATTGTGGACGTTCAGCCTTCTTCGTAATTCTCTGATACCGGCAAGTTCCCGCGCCTCACTCGGTGGAGGTTTAGGTGACTCAGGACAACTGTCTTTATTTCAGGCGTCTAGAACAAAGAGAATCCACAAAGGTTGATGATCACGGAGAAAGTAAAGTCCCGTTTCTTTATACTTCCCACTCATGGCCCTTCTAGCATCTGAGGCCAAAGAACTCGTGCAGCATGATATTCTCAGTTCAGGCACGCCGCCTGCAGTTTCTTCCTTGCAGATAAATCTTTCCCAGTGTACTTCTTTAAACTGCTGCAAAATGGTGGCACAGAAGATTTCGGTTTAGGTTTAACTTTAGACGGGCATAGGTACAGGCATTTGGGCATGTTTAGGGACAGAGTTAGAGTTACGGCTGTGTGAGGATTCGGGTTATGGTAAGTCTGAGGATCAAATGTAGGGTGAGTGTGAGGTTGAAGGTAAGAGTAGGGTTTAGTGCTTAAGGATGAGCGAACCTATTGTCTCATTTAGGCTTATGGTAAACTTGACTGTTTAGATATGGGTTGGGGTTAATATTTGTGTGAGGGTTAGACAGTGTGCGAGGTTGAGTTGGGGTCAGGCTTACGGTTTGTGTGTTACATCCGTTTTCATTAAGGTTAAATTTAGCTCTCTGTCTAGTTTAAGGGATTGGATTACATTAACGGTGCTATGGAGGCTTCGATTGAAGGTGAGGGATAGAGTTAAGTTAGGTTCAGGCGAAGAATGACGGTTAGGAGTAAGGTTAGTTGTAGGGGGAGCTGCATGTTCACATCAGATTTGGGGTTAAGATTAGGGTTAGCCTTAGGGTAGACATACGGTTATGGTTAGGGCTTGCTTTAGGGTGAGCCTTAGGTTAGGGTTAAGTTTAAGGTTAGGAGAATACAGTTAGACCTAGGCTTAGGGTACATCTCTGTTTAGGTTTACACCTAGGGTTAGCTTTTCACCTAGTTTAGGGTTAGGATTAGGGTTGTTTTTAGGATAGGATTTAGGTATGAGGTCTCATTTAAGTGTTGGATTATTGGAAGTACATCTGCTCTCACTGGTTTTCCTTCACTGTCACAATGTTTCTGAGATTCATGGTTTAAGGGAAATCTTGCTTCTTGCCGGTTTCAAGGTCAAAAGGCCCCACCGGCAGTGTGTTTTTCCGTCAAACTTACGCTCGCTCTTTGAGAATCATGGGTCTTTGGGAAAGCCGTGAGTCCAGCAAGTTTGTCAGATTAAGTGTGCCCCAAGCAGTAGGTTCTATCTCTGAGCAATTCAGGCCGTGGAATTCCTGGGAATCTGGAACCCTGCCATGAAGTTCAGCCTGGTTGTTATTTTCACACGGAAGAAACTCCTTTGAGGTTCCCATGCCTCTGTACACTGATGCTTCCAGCAACGTCATGTCTCACAGGTCAATAGTGGCTCTTTAAGTTTCACTGGTCTAGGAAAAAGGGTGAAGCGCCTGAGTTCCATTGCTTCACTACTTCATGGCCTGAAGAAGATGTTTATAGGCACATCGGCAAATCCACCGGTGGCAATTCTCTCATATTGTCATTGCGATGGGAAGATTTCTTATTCGTTAGGAAATGTTTTACCATGGAAGACGGGTCCCCACAGAGCTGTCTCTTTTGTGTTGACACTAACTCTGCTGAATTTAGCTGCCAGCATCTGCGTGTCCTCCCTTTCCTTTAAGGTCGATGGAGACGCACGAGTGTAAGGAGAATGGTGAATGGTGGCCGTTCGTAACCCAGAGTCATCAGAAACCGCAGAGTAAATTTTAGGAACGTAGACGAAGGACACCGGAGAAAACTTCTCTCAGGGACTTCAGTGAACTCTGCTTACAATGTTGAGGCCCGACACCCCTAGTGCCTGGGGGCGACCCGTCTCCTGCCCTACGTAGTTTGTTTGAGCGTGCCTCCCTCAGGTGGTGCCTTTTCTCTCCCCGCAATATTGCTCCATGAAACTGCCGATGAAAACTATTTGCCATGGGTATGTCGTTTCACAATATTGGCCTCCTCTTTGAAGAACAAATGCTTTTCTACACGGGTGCTGCCTCCCTGAACTTTCCTTTGTCTTGGCTCAATCGATGCAGATTCCTGTGCTGAATGCGCCATGGAGTGACACACGTGTGTGCTTGTCAGTATTGCAGGCACACGCAGCAATTTCGTTTTTCCAAGACCCACCTGGCTTGATCAAGGTTGCTTATTCCCGTGAAAACGTTTTTCGTCCAAATTCTGGAGGAGCACCCTTGTGCCTCTGGGAGCTACACCAGGGCCTGCTGAACAGAGGCTCCAGCGGTTTCATTTTCGGACTGAAATTCAACACGGAATTGCATGGATCTATGGAAACCGTGAACTGTGGCCGTACCAGATTCTCACATCTTCATTGTCTAATGGAAGCTTGTTTCCCAGGCTGATCCGGCTGGCGCTTCTTTCTGGGCAATGACCATTTAATTGTGGACGTTCAGCCTTCTTCGTAATTCTCTGATACCGGCAAGTTCCCGCGCCTCACTCGGTGGAGGTTTAGGTGACTCAGGACAACTGTCTTTATTTCAGGCGTCTAGAACAAAGAGAATCCACAAAGGTTGATGATCACGGAGAAAGTAAAGTCCCGTTTCTTTATACTTCCCACTCATGGCCCTTCTAGCATCTGAGGCCAAAGAACTCGTGCAGCATGATATTCTCAGTTCAGGCACGCCGCCTGCAGTTTCTTCCTTGCAGAAAAATCTTTCCCAGTGTACTTCTTTAAACTGCTGCAAAATGGTGGCACAGAAGATTTCGGTTTAGGTTTAACTTTAGACGGGCATAGGTACAGGCATTTGGGCATGTGTAGGGACAGAGTTAGAGTTCACGTTAGAGTTACGGCTGTGTGAGGATTCGGGTTATGGTAAGTCTGAGGATCAAATGTAGGGTGAGTGTGAGGTTGAAGGTAAGAGTAGGGTTTAGTGCTTAAGGATGAGCGAACCTATTGTCTCATTTAGGCTTATGGTAAACTTGACTGTTTAGATATGGGTTGGGGTTAATATTTGTGTGAGGGTTAGACAGTGTGCGAGGTTGAGTTGGGGTCAGGCTTACGGTTTGTGTGTTACATCCGTTTTCATTAAGGTTAAGTTTAGCTCTCTGTCTAGTTTAAGGGATTGGTTTACATTAACGGTGAAATTGAGCTATCGATTGAAGGTGAGGGATAGAGTTGTTAGGTTCAGGCGAAGAATGACGGTTAGGAGTAAGGTTAGTTGTAGGGGCAGCTGCATGTTCACATCAGATTTGGGGTTAGGATTAGGGTTAGCCTTAGGGTAGACATACGGTTATGGTTAGGGCTTGCTTTAGGGTGAGCCTTAGGTTAGGGTTAAGTTTAAGGTTAGGAGAATACAGTTAGACCTAGGCTTAGGGTTACATCTCTGTTTAGGTTTACACCTAGGGTTAGCTTTTCACCTAGTTTAGGGTTAGGATTAGGGTTGTTTTTAGGATAGGATTTAGGTATGAGGTCTCATTTAAGTGTTGGATTATTGGAAGTACATCTGCTCTCACTGGTTTTCCTTCACTGTCACAATGTTTCTGAGATTCATGGTTTAAGGGAAAGCTTGCTTCTTGCCGTTTTCAAGGTCAAAAGGCGCTACCGGCAGTTTGTTTTTCCGTCAAACTTACGCTCGCTCTTTGAGAATCTTGGGTGTTTGGGAAAGCCGTGAGTCCAGCAAGTTTTTCAGATTAAGTGTGCCCCAAGCAGTAGGTTCTATCTCTGAGCAATACAGCCCGTGGAATTCCTGGGAATCTGGAACCCTGCCATGAAGTTCAGCCTGGTTGTTATTTTCACACGGAAGAAACTCCTTTGAGGTTCCCATGCCTCTGTACACTGATGCTTCCAGCAACGTCATGTCTCACAGGTCAATAGTGGCTCTTTAAGTTTCACTGGTCTAGGAAAAAGGGTGAAGCGCCTGAGTTCCATTGCTTCACTACTTCATGGCCTGA
The DNA here is from genome assembly GCF_050624435.1 of Tenrec ecaudatus. Lineage (NCBI taxonomy): Eukaryota > Metazoa > Chordata > Mammalia > Afrosoricida > Tenrecidae > Tenrec > Tenrec ecaudatus. Next base: position 6,053 of record NW_027457583.1, on the reverse strand, counting down.
AGAAGATGTTTATAGGCACATCGGCAAATCCACCGGTGGCAATTCTCTCATATTGTCATTGCGATGGGAAGATTTCTTATTCGTTAGGAAATGTTTTACCATGGAAGACGGGTCCCCACAGAGCTGTCTCTTTTGTGTTGACACTAACTCTGCTGAATTTAGCTGCCAGCATCTGCGTGTCCTCCCTTTCCTTTAAGGTCGATGGAGACGCACGAGTGTAAGGAGAATGGTGAATGGTGGCCGTTCGTAACCCAGAGTCATCAGAAACCGCAGAGTAAATTTTAGGAACGTAGACGAAGGACACCGGAGAAAACTTCTCTCAGGGACTTCAGTGAACTCTGCTTACAATGTTGAGGCCCGACACCCCTAGTGCCTGGGGGCGACCCGTCTCCTGCCCTACGTAGTTTGTTTGAGCGTGCCTCCCTCAGGTGGTGCCTTTTCTCTCCCCGCAATATTGCTCCATGAAACTGCCGATGAAAACTATTTGCCATGGGTATGTCGTTTCACAATATTGGCCTCCTCTTTGAAGAACAAATGCTTTTCTACACGGGTGCTGCCTCCCTGAACTTTCCTTTGTCTTGGCTCAATCGATGCAGATTCCTGTGCTGAATGCGCCATGGAGTGACACACGTGTGTGCTTGTCAGTATTGCAGGCACACGCAGCAATTTCGTTTTTCCAAGACCCACCTGGCTTGATCAAGGTTGCTTATTCCCGTGAAAACGTTTTTCGTCCAAATTCTGGAGGAGCACCCTTGTGCCTCTGGGAGCTACACCAGGGCCTGCTGAACAGAGGCTCCAGCGGTTTCATTTTCGGACTGAAATTCAACACGGAATTGCATGGATCTATGGAAACCGTGAACTGTGGCCGTACCAGATTCTCACATCTTCATTGTCTAATGGAAGCTTGTTTCCCAGGCTGATCCGGCTGGCGCTTCTTTCTGGGCAATGACCATTTAATTGTGGACGTTCAGCCTTCTTCGTAATTCTCTGATACCGGCAAGTTCCCGCGCCTCACTTGGTGGAGGTTTAGGTGACTCAGGACAACTGTCTTTATTTCAGGCGTCTAGAACAAAGAGAATCCACAAAGGTTGATGATCACGGAGAAAGTAAAGTCCCGTTTCTTTATACTTCCCACTCATGGCCCTTCTAGCATCTGAGGCCAAAGAACTCGTGCAGCATGATATTCTCAGTTCAGGCACGCCGCCTGCAGTTTCTTCCTTGCAGAAAAATCTTTCCCAGTGTACTTCTTTAAACTGCTGCAAAATGGTGGCACAGAAGATTTCGGTTTAGGTTTAACTTTAGACGGGCATAGGTACAGGCATTTGGGCATGTGTAGGGACAGAGTTAGAGTTCACGTTAGAGTTACGGCTGTGTGAGGATTCGGGTTATGGTAAGTCTGAGGATCAAATGTAGGGTGAGTGTGAGGTTGAAGGTAAGAGTAGGGTTTAGTGCTTAAGGATGAGCGAACCTATTGTCTCATTTAGGCTTATGGTAAACTTGACTGTTTAGATATGGGTTGGGGTTAATATTTGTGTGAGGGTTAGACAGTGTGCGAGGTTGAGTTGGGGTCAGGCTTACGGTTTGTGTGTTACATCCGTTTTCATTAAGGTTAAGTTTAGCTCTCTGTCTAGTTTAAGGGATTGGTTTACATTAACGGTGAAATTGAGCTATCGATTGAAGGTGAGGGATAGAGTTGTTAGGTTCAGGCGAAGAATGACGGTTAGGAGTAAGGTTAGTTGTAGGGGCAGCTGCATGTTCACATCAGATTTGGGGTTAGGATTAGGGTTAGCCTTAGGGTAGACATACGGTTATGGTTAGGGCTTGCTTTAGGGTGAGCCTTAGGTTAGGGTTAAGTTTAAGGTTAGGAGAATACAGTTAGACCTAGGCTTAGGGTTACATCTCTGTTTAGGTTTACACCTAGGGTTAGCTTTTCACCTAGTTTAGGGTTAGGATTAGGGTTGTTTTTAGGATAGGATTTAGGTATGAGGTCTCATTTAAGTGTTGGATTATTGGAAGTACATCTGCTCTCACTGGTTTTCCTTCACTGTCACAATGTTTCTGAGATTCATGGTTTAAGGGAAAGCTTGCTTCTTGCCGTTTTCAAGGTCAAAAGGCGCTACCGGCAGTTTGTTTTTCCGTCAAACTTACGCTCGCTCTTTGAGAATCTTGGGTCTTTGGGAAAGCCGTGAGTCCAGCAAGTTTTTCAGATTAAGTGTGCCCCAAGCAGTAGGTTCTATCTCTGAGCAATACAGCCCGTGGAATTCCTGGGAATCTGGAACCCTGCCATGAAGTTCAGCCTGGTTGTTATTTTCACACGGAAGAAACTCCTTTGAGGTTCCCATGCCTCTGTACACTGATGCTTCCAGCAACGTCATGTCTCACAGGTCAATAGTGGCTCTTTAAGTTTCACTGGTCTAGGAAAAAGGGTGAAGCGCCTGAGTTCCATTGCTTCACTACTTCATGGCCTGAAGAAGATGTTTATAGGCACATCGGCAAATCCACCGGTGGCAATTCTCTCATATTGTCATTGCGATGGGAAGATTTCTTATTCGTTAGGAAATGTTTTACCATGGAAGACGGGTCCCCACAGAGCTGTCTCTTTTGTGTTGACACTAACTCTGCTGAATTTAGCTGCCAGCATCTGCGTGTCCTCCCTTTCCTTTAAGGTCGATGGAGACGCACGAGTGTAAGGAGAATGGTGAATGGTGGCCGTTCGTAACCCAGAGTCATCAGAAACCGCAGAGTAAATTTTAGGAACGTAGACGAAGGACACCGGAGAAAACTTCTCTCAGGGACTTCAGTGAACTCTGCTTACAATGTTGAGGCCCGACACCCCTAGTGCCTGGGGGCGACCCGTCTCCTGCCCTACGTAGTTTGTTTGAGCGTGCCTCCCTCAGGTGGTGCCTTTTCTCTCCCCGCAATATTGCTCCATGAAACTGCCGATGAAAACTATTTGCCATGGGTATGTCGTTTCACAATATTGGCCTCCTCTTTGAAGAACAAATGCTTTTCTACACGGGTGCTGCCTCCCTGAACTTTCCTTTGTCTTGGCTCAATCGATGCAGATTCCTGTGCTGAATGCGCCATGGAGTGACACACGTGTGTGCTTGTCAGTATTGCAGGCACACGCAGCAATTTCGTTTTTCCAAGACCCACCTGGCTTGATCAAGGTTGCTTATTCCCGTGAAAACGTTTTTCGTCCAAATTCTGGAGGAGCACCCTTGTGCCTCTGGGAGCTACACCAGGGCCTGCTGAACAGAGGCTCCAGCGGTTTCATTTTCGGACTGAAATTCAACACGGAATTGCATGGATCTATGGAAACCGTGAACTGTGGCCGTACCAGATTCTCACATCTTCATTGTCTAATGGAAGCTTGTTTCCCAGGCTGATCCGGCTGGCGCTTCTTTCTGGGCAATGACCATTTAATTGTGGACGTTCAGCCTTCTTCGTAATTCTCTGATACCGGCAAGTTCCCGCGCCTCACTCGGTGGAGGTTTAGGTGACTCAGGACAACTGTCTTTATTTCAGGCGTCTAGAACAAAGAGAATCCACAAAGGTTGATGATCACGGAGAAAGTAAAGTCCCGTTTCTTTATACTTCCCACTCATGGCCCTTCTAGCATCTGAGGCCAAAGAACTCGTGCAGCATGATATTCTCAGTTCAGGCACGCCGCCTGCAGTTTCTTCCTTGCAGATAAATCTTTCCCAGTGTACTTCTTTAAACTGCTGCAAAATGGTGGCACAGAAGATTTCGGTTTAGGTTTAACTTTAGACGGGCATAGGTACAGGCATTTGGGCATGTGTAGGGACAGAGTTAGAGTTCACGTTAGAGTTACGGCTGTGTGAGGATTCGGGTTATGGTAAGTCTGAGGATCAAATGTAGGGTGAGTGTGAGGTTGAAGGTAAGAGTAGGGTTTAGTGCTTAAGGATGAGCGAACCTATTGTCTCATTTAGGCCTATTGTAAACTTGACTGTTTAGATATGGGTTGGGGTTAATATTTGTGTGAGGGTTCGACAGTGTGCGAGTTTAAGGGTTGGGTTCAGGCTTACGGTTTGTGTGTTACGTCCGTTTTGGTTATGGTTAAATTTAGCTCTCTGTCTAGTTTAAGGGATTGGTTTACATTAACGGTGAAATTGAGCTATCGATTGAAGGTGAGGGATAGAGTTGTTAGGTTCAGGCGAAGAATGACGGTTAGGAGTAAGGTTAGTTGTAGGGGCAGCTGCATGTTCACATCAGATTTGGGGTTAGGATTAGGGTTAGCCTTAGGGTAGACATACGGTTATGGTTAGGGCTTGCTTTAGGGTGAGCCTTAGGTTAGGGTTAAGTTTAAGGTTAGGAGAATACAGTTAGACCTAGGCTTAGGGTACATCTCTGTTTAGGTTTACACCTAGGGTTAGCTTTTCACCTAGTTTAGGGTTAGGATTAGGGTTGTTTTTAGGATAGGATTTAGGTATGAGGTCTCATTTAAGTGTTGGATTATTGGAAGTACATCTGCTCTCACAGGTTTTCCTTCACTGTCACAATGTTTCTGAGATTCATGGTTTAAGGGAAAGCTTGCTTCTTGCCGTTTTCAAGGTCAAAAGGCGCTACCGGCAGTTTGTTTTTCCGTCAAACTTACGCTCGCTCTTTGAGAATCTTGGGTCTTTGGGAAAGCCGTGAGTCCAGCAAGTTTTTCAGATTAAGTGTGCCCCAAGCAGTAGGTTCTATCTCTGAGCAATACAGCCCGTGGAATTCCTGGGAATCTGGAACCCTGCCATGAAGTTCAGCCTGGTTGTTATTTTCACACGGAAGAAACTCCTTTGAGGTTCCCATGCCTCTGTACACTGATGCTTCCAGCAACGTCATGTCTCACAGGTCAATAGTGGCTCTTTAAGTTTCACTGGTCTAGGAAAAAGGGTGAAGCGCCTGAGTTCCATTGCTTCACTACTTCATGGCCTGAAGAAGATGTTTATAGGCACATCGGCAAATCCACCGGTGGCAATTCTCTCATATTGTCATTGCGATGGGAAGATTTCTTATTCGTTAGGAAATGTTTTACCATGGAAGACGGGTCCCCACAGAGCTGTCTCTTTTGTGTTGACACTAACTCTGCTGAATTTAGCTGCCAGCATCTGCGTGTCCTCCCTTTCCTTTAAGGTCGATGGAGACGCACGAGTGTAAGGAGAATGGTGAATGGTGGCCGTTCGTAACCCAGAGTCATCAGAAACCGCAGAGTAAATTTTAGGAACGTAGACGAAGGACACCGGAGAAAACTTCTCTCAGGGACTTCAGTGAACTCTGCTTACAATGTTGAGGCCCGACACCCCTAGTGCCTGGGGGCGACCCGTCTCCTGCCCTACGTAGTTTGTTTGAGCGTGCCTCCCTCAGGTGGTGCCTTTTCTCTCCCCGCAATATTGCTCCATGAAACTGCCGATGAAAACTATTTGCCATGGGTATGTCGTTTCACAATATTGGCCTCCTCTTTGAAGAACAAATGCTTTTCTACACGGGTGCTGCCTCCCTGAACTTTCCTTTGTCTTGGCTCAATCGATGCAGATTCCTGTGCTGAATGCGCCATGGAGTGACACACGTGTGTGCTTGTCAGTATTGCAGGCACACGCAGCAATTTCGTTTTTCCAAGACCCACCTGGCTTGATCAAGGTTGCTTATTCCCGTGAAAACGTTTTTCGTCCAAATTCTGGAGGAGCACCCTTGTGCCTCTGGGAGCTACACCAGGGCCTGCTGAACAGAGGCTCCAGCGGTTTCATTTTCGGACTGAAATTCAACACGGAATTGCATGGATCTATGGAAACCGTGAACTGTGGCCGTACCAGATTCTCACATCTTCATTGTCTAATGGAAGCTTGTTTCCCAGGCTGATCCGGCTGGCGCTTCTTTCTGGGCAATGACCATTTAATTGTGGACGTTCAGCCTTCTTCGTAATTCTCTGATACCGGCAAGTTCCCGCGCCTCACTTGGTGGAGGTTTAGGTGACTCAGGACAACTGTCTTTATTTCAGGCGTCTAGAACAAAGAGAATCCACAAAGGTTGATGATCACGGAGAAAGTAAAGTC